>NW_010114158.1:50359-85218 GCF_000699245.1 Pterocles gutturalis
TTCCTTTTCCATTTATCTACTTTTTTCTTTCATGTAGTTCTTTTTTCCACTCTTCCTTTCTTTTTACTGTTTTCTTAAGCAACAAACAGGGAAAGGGACAAAAGTAGCTGTCTAGCCTGGAATGCTGCAGCAAGCTCCTCCATTCCAGCCTGTGATGTTACATAGAAAAGCGTTGATTTTTTTAGTCCGTTGACTTAGGAAAAAAAAAATGCTACCAGCATATGCTAAATATTGAACCAACTTATGAAAGTAGAAAGATCAGAACACCTGTAACTTACAATCTTGATGTGAACTACAATAAATGTATATGATTTTTTTTTTTTTCTTAGCTACCAATTTAACAATCTGGCTGAGACCACTTTCCATCCCTATGGGTTGATTTTGAATGAGTTGTCCCCCAGTCTGTTTTCTGTTGGCTCACATTGCTTTCTAGTACGTGCACTGTAGCTAACCTTCAAAGGTGGTCTTTAGCTTCCAAAAAATCATTGTTTGCCAACTGCGTTTTGAGCAGGAACTGGTTTATTAATGGATTTAACAAGATTCCACCTGGGAAAGGCCCACTCTTGGAAGTGTCAACTACCAGAGCCAGTCTTTCCTCTGCTGAGTGTGCAGTCCAAGCAGATGCACACTCAAAGCAAGGAAGGGAAACAGAGGCACAGAGCTGCAAGGAAGTTTCAGCTTTATTGTCAGCTGGAGAGAAAGTGTCTAGGAGCATCCAAGTGACAATTGAAGCAACAGTCTCCATGTGAACAGATTTTTGGCTGTATTTTTTATATGGTGATGATACGGATATATTATTTAACTGCTGACAGTATGTTCAGTCTCTCACAAGCCCCAGCAGAAGATGCATCCCCAAAGAGCTTGTAGTCTGGGCAGCGGCAACTGTCAAAATCACACTCCCTGCATTTCACAGATTCGTGTGATAATTATTGGGGGTTGTGTTTGACTAACTCCTACCACTTCAGATCAAGTCATCAGTACTGTGTGGCTGGAAGGACAGGTAATATTAAAAATAACACTAGTATTTTTCACACTAGGGTTTCAGTTTGCCTGTTGAATTAGTTCTGAGGTTTTTTTGGGATGTTATATACAGGGCAGCCCAAATGACAGGGTCATTAGCTCAGCAAATCCATTTGTTATTAATAGGTAGTGTGGAGAGATCTGTATGGATGGTTTTGTAGTTCAAGAAGGCATCATAAGAATTAAGGATCAGAGCACAGTGTGCTTTGGAGTAAAATAACACATGTGGCTAAATGCTCAGGCAACTTTGACACTGAATTCCTTTCCAGTCATTGCATAAAAGCAAACCCTAAACATTATTTTTAAGCAGCTGTTTTTATGCATACTAGCTGACACATCTGAATCCATGTTTCTGTACTTCCCAAGCTCTTCATCTGTCTTGAATATACACTACAGACATTGTTGCACACCCAGGCAGACACAGACTCACTGAGGTCATATCCGAATGTAAGCCATCCTTCCTTTCTTATGTGGACCTTCACTTACAATCCCCTAAGGTATATTTTCCTCCTGTAGTTTATGAGTGCACATTTATTTGGGAAGTTTAGGTGGGCAACTTGAACCTGATTCACCTGAAGTCAGTGATAATATCTGAACGTCATTGAAAGAAAGACAGATCCTTCAGGCTTGAAGAAGGAAAATGGCAATAAATATCCAACAGCCTGATTGAGATAGATTGGTGATGTAAGGGGCTGGCATAAAGACTCAGAACTTTACAGTGCATCCTCAAAGACAGAGGGTCACAGTCTGAGCTTTTGCAACACCCTTGGAGCCACTGTGCAATCCCCATTGACCCGCAATGAGATCCCCCCACACACTCCTTTGAACGTCTTTTGGGCAGGAGGAAAGTAAGTAGTCCTTTGAAATTTCTGACTATTAGTTTAGTCCCTGCTTGCAGGAAGAGGCAAGAAGTCATTGCACCAGCCTCCCCTTGCTCCTGCCTGGGCTGGGACTTGTTGTTCTTAAGAGAAAGGGGAGAATTCCCATGTATTCATTCCTTCTTCTCCTTTGTCCCTATCTAATGTTTTGCCATAACCTGTACTACTCTGCAGGGACCAATTACATTATTCCAACATAGACATTTTCCATTAACTGCCTTTACAAGGTTTTCTTATTCTCTTCATCGACATTCTGACTTTATATCAAATTTCATCTCCTTGCAAGTGAAAAAATAGTCTATGTGCACGTAGTCCTGTGTCTGCATGTAAATGTGTATATTGTAGGCAAATATTTGTCTTTACAACGTATCCTTGAATATGGACCAGATTTCTTCTTTGCAGGTGTCCATTCCTCAAGGCCACAAAGCCCCTAATGTTTTTCTTCTTCCTATGTTTTCCTGTGGATTTCCACACAGCTAATTCTTATACTTTATTTATTTATGGCTTTTCAAGAGGTACTTAGCCTGCTCCTTATCAAAGTCCTGAAGTCATTAAATCTTGACTGTATTCACCACTTTTTACTTTGGAGACTTGAAATTCTCTATTGGACCTTCCTCTACACACAGTTTGCCAAAACTAGCTTAGAAATTTGACCTCAAGACATATTTTCAGAAGTGCTCCAGTGCCATTCCTCCCTTTTAGTAGAAGCTCCAAGCTTCAGAATAAATTTTTTAATTATGTCAAACTTTTATTTCTCAGAAGCATTTTGGAGTTTTAACCCCATTCCCCCAGTACTTTGGTGGATATTTTAATAAGATCTTGAAGATGTGAGCAACTATCATGCAGCAGGTCACAGAGGAGTGCAAGAGACACAGAGCAGCTCCCCCATTTCTCTCTATGTGAATATGTATGTGGGGAAGGAAAGGGAAGATGGGACACTGAGAATAGCTCTGACATGGGAAGAGTTGTAAGACCATTATCAGCTTAAGCTGGTTACAAACTCCAAATGGTTCAGCTCTGCAAGAGTACTGAAGTGCTTAGGCATAACTCTGTAAGTTGTCGTCTTTTCTTTTCGAAGTCATGGTCTTTGCATGGTCTAGAGCTGAGAGCACTGCAGGAGACCCGTCATACTTGGACTATACCTAAGACTCCTTGCAGAGAAGTGAGGGGAGCAAAAATTTGGTTCACTGTTGGTGAACTTCACTGCAGCCTCTCTGAAGGTATGACAGGCCCAGGGTGATGTCTACAGTTTTTAACAGTCTATTAACTGTCTATTTTAACAGTTTCTAATTAGTTGTTTGGGTTGCATCAGAAAGCACCTGAGAATAAGGCAGTATTCATCTTGTTTTTGTATGAACTTGCAGAAGCAGGAGGTCTATGTCTTCAGAGAGTTCCCAGGCTAACAGAAGACTGGGAGAGGAGAAACCCAGGCACAGAGAGCAGGTGTGACTTGTCCATAACTATGTGAGCAGTCAGTAGTAAGGCTAGAACCAGAGCCTACATCCTGAAACTCCAAGTGCCAAGCCATTACTCCTTCTTGTCACTCTCTGGCATACCTATACCCCTTCGTGTATTCATATATTTATCCCCAAAATAGGTGGAATCATATCATAGAGGTCCCCAGAGCAAGTTGCATGAGAGCCATCCTGGGGCTGGAAGCAGAGTACCTCTGCCCAAAGTGCCCCTTAGCCAAGCAGGAGAGCTTGCTCACTTAGGTACAGCCCCATGTGAGCCTGGTTGTGACACTTGTGCAGCTGTGGGCTATGACACAAGGTGCTCTGGGATACCTGCTGCTTATGAGACTCCAGTGACATGGAGGTCTCCATTGCCCAGTGTGGACAGGCCATGAGTCACTGATAGACATTTCTGAAATAAAGCTCAGAAGTGAGAGATGCTCCCGAAGTCTTAACTTAGACCACACTGAGGTCCTAGAGAGAAATCCCCAAATTGAACAGGATCTCCCCAGTGCTTCATTTCTTGTCTCCTCCTGCTGACTCTGCAGCCTGGTGTAGTCCTAAGTGTGTGTTTTGCAAGGATGAGGGTATCTTCCAAGTAGGGATGAGACTGAAATAATTAACATTTCATGCAAGTTCACTAAAAGCCAGGGTTCTCTTTTATTGCTGACCCACGGCAGACACTGGCTAAGGCTTTCTGTGACTGGGCCTTCTGTAACATCTAAACCTGTTAAGGCAAGTTGTAATTTTAATTACATTTCGTTTTAACAGCCTGGGCAGAGAAGCACCCATAAACTGGCAAATACACACCTAAATAGTGATGATGACACAGTCATAAAGAGGTTATATGATCTTTTCTCTTGGAGACACGAGTTAACTTGCGTGAAGTGTGGGGGATTTTTTTCAGCAAATCTGAATTATTCATGGCATCTCTGTGGGATCATAGGAATTGCCATGGTGGATCAGATTGCTTGTCCGTCTAGTTCAGTATCCTGTCTCTCACAGAGAAGAGTACAAGACAAGACATTTCAGAGAAGGATCCAAGAAACCTCAAGGACAGCAGCCATGGGATGACCTGCCTATGGGGAAAAGTTCTTCCTCCCTGCCTTCCCCTCAGGCAGCTGGTAGGCTGGATATGCCCTGCGGCATGATGGCTTATATCATGTATTCAGATTTAATCCTATTATTTTTATTTGTTATTTGGATTGCTGTAGTTTCTAGAGGAAGTCAGCTGGGTCAGGTCCCCTGATTGTGCAGTGTAGGCGCTGCACAAACAGGGAAAATGACAGTCCTTGCATAATGCCATTGTAGATGCTCTCATTACCCATATTGTCATCTCTACATATTCATCATTTAAGCTTCCTCTGGAGTTGCTTCAGCAGCTCAGAGAAATTCATCTTGTTATTTCTCAGGACTCCTTAAGTCCTGAAGTAGTTTGTTAGTTAATCCCTCTGATTACAGATTTGCTTACAGAAATTTGGAAAGGAGAAGCAGAGCACCAGTGGTGGAATTGGACCACTGTTTCTGAAAATTTATTAATCTGAATTAAAGAAGGAAAACACTCAACCCCAAAACCTGTAATGACATTTACTCCGTTCAGGGACCTCTTTTCTTCTGTGTAATGTGTGTTGAATTCTAAAGCTCAAGTAATATTTGCTACTTGTAATTTTGAGCAAGAATTATTTATTAGCCAACTCCTCCCCTCCCCACTCTCCTCCCTTGACGTGGTGGGATTGCATTAAGCTTTGCATCTTGTTTTGTTTCTGCAACCCCTTTTGCACAAAACCTATAACCTTGTTGTAAAACTATTATTTGACATATTAACACCACTGTCTAGGAAAAGATACTTGATCTTCATTTTAGCTACAGGCATTGTCCAAGTATTCTGCAAAAGAATCCTAACGGGGGCTCTGAAAATCTGTTAGGAAAATGTCTACGGGTAAAGCTTTCTGAGAAGGCAGCAGCGACACTGCACTGACAGTTTCTTGAAAGAAAGTCACAGCACAGTACCTTTCCTAGGTGTATGTCTGGTCTACTTCCAGAATAGGGATTGAAGTGGACTTTGATCAGATTTATTTTTCTAGTTGGGTTTTGGGGATTTTTTTTTTTTTCACAATTTAGCCGAATATTTCATTTTATTGTGAGACCAAACCACAGAAGCCAAAATAAAACTGGCTAAACAAAACCCAAAGCACTTTCCCCAATTGGATTTTTATCTTTTCAATTATATGAAATGCAGATTTTTTTTAAAAAGGAGGAAACAAACCCTTCATGTTTGAGAAACACTTTTTTTCAGAAACACTAGAAGCTGTTTTAGCAGCTTTCAAGCACTTCTATCTACAGGTATTTTGCTGGGATTTCTTTTGCAGGGGATTTATTTCTCAGGTGTTTCCTCCTGCAGCTTTTGGCACTGCAGATTTCTGTTGGCCTCCTGTTGTCTCCATTCAAGGTTACACAATTAGAAGAGGATGTGATTTTTAAATTCTGTTGCTTAAATAATATTAGTGCAGAGAGTTGGTGAAGCGATCTTCAGCCTCCTGCCTTCTCACTGTCATTGCCTGTCTTGTAAATGGTGAGCATATGCAACCCTTTATTCCATGTCTGAATTTCAACTCAGCTATCAAAAGAAATTAAACTTGACACTTCAAATTGTAGTAAGTACAAACAACACCCAAAATATTTTAGATTCAGTCAGTATAGGGAGGGAGGGGTGTAGAAAATAACGATGGACCCTTGAAGTCCGAGAGGTAAGAACTCCTACAGTAGCTGTAAAATTCCCTCTCAGAGAAAAAGGGAGAAATGAAAAAGCCATCCTTTCAAGCCCAGTGGAGATTTTTCCCACATGAAATTTCAGCAGATTCTGAACATCAAACACACAGACAGCGAATTATTATTTTATAGGTTTACACATTAAATGACATGTATTTCCACAGCTTGACAGAGCAATTAGAGTAACAGATAAGATGGCTGAAGACCCCTTGATGTTAAAACAAAAGGTTGGCATGATGCTCAGAGAGCAACTTTGGAGGGTCTCCTGAGGGACAGGAGGGTAGAGAAAGAATTTGCATTGTCTGGTGGGTCTGGTACACTCTGTTTGGGGACAAATATAGTAAAACCTTTATTTGTTTTAGAAGACTTGCTCTCTGTTTGTGTTTGTATTTAATTTCTGCCTGCTCATTTTCAGGCACTGTTCTATTTATATCCACATCTTTTGGGAAGCAGAAAATCGCTTTACTTGGACCTTTCAGTCATGATCTTTTCCATATGGGTTGGTCTTTGCAATTTTCCAAGCGCAGGTAACTCCTCCTGTAACAGCCAGGACTTGTGTCTGGTGGCATTTTGCTGTAAGGAGGGATCCGAAGGTCTGCTGCAAACAGTATCCAAGCACAGGCTTCAGTAGCCTCTCTTCTTGTCCTCTGGAAAAACCGATTGGCACACTAGATTTCTTGTATGGAGTGTTCATAATGAGTCCCACGCTCACAGACCGCCTGGCTGATGTAGACCAGAAATTTCTGAACCCTGATCTAAGAATTAGTGCTATTTATTTGTACGCTGCAGCCGCCTCAGCCCTGGGCTAAATTCAAGGTCCCGCTGTGATAAGGGCCAGGCAAACACGCTCTGTCAGCCTGATTCGCCCCCAGGATCTGCAGCCGAACGGGAGAAGATGGAGCCAGGGCCAGAGGAAGGCTTGCTGGTGGTCTGAGAGCACTTGCTGGAGTTCCTCAGAGCTGATTGATCACTCGGCGCTGGCAGGCCTCCTCCTTTCCAGCTGGTAAATGTCATTAGAAGACAGCTATAAATACATTAAATACTTTCCTAATATTACTTTTCCATGTGATCCGCTGCTGCTGTTGCCCCAGGGAAGCTGATGAAGAATGTGCGGGAGGTGATCGGCTCTGGGAGTGAGGGGAGGGCCACGCGGGCCGGCCGCCGGCCGAGGTGTGATCCGCACGGCGCCGTCACCTGCCGGGGCGGGGGAGAGTTAGCGAAGGAGCGTTTGACCGTGGGTTACTGCTCATTGATTGCTTGAGACAAAAAAGCTTGGCTCCAGGTCTTTGCTCAGCAAATTATGTCATTCTTGTTCACAAAAGGGAGCGCTTACAGTACAGTTTCTAAATTAAAGCTGGTGTTTCAAAATTAAAAGCAGACCGGGCAGATGTGCCTAGGAGAAATTTATATCTGTATCTTTTGGGAATCAGCTAATCACTCTGCCAGGACTTCAAATCAGCCTTTCCTCTATAGGACTCGATTGTACCACACCTATACAAGCCACACTGAATAACGTGGAATTAAAATGTTACCAGATATTTCCTTAACTTTGCCATGTGAAAAATGAGGGCAAATGTTGATGAAACCCAGAAATTCCAGGTCTCCAACAACATGATTTAATATTACTCAAGATGATTTTACAAAGAAAGAGAGAGTTCAGAGTCCAAGTGATCATCTCTAGCTTAATAGGCAGACATGTAAGATACTAAAAGATTGATTAGAACCATCTGAAACTGGAACATATAGTATTACTGATAATTCCTGCAGAGATATTGCGAGACAGACACATTTATTTTGGATCCCAGGTACATTACAGTGATGCTATATTGTTTTACAGTAAAAAT
The DNA here is from genome assembly GCF_000699245.1 of Pterocles gutturalis. Lineage (NCBI taxonomy): Eukaryota > Metazoa > Chordata > Aves > Pterocliformes > Pteroclidae > Pterocles > Pterocles gutturalis. Next base: position 58,325 of record NW_010114158.1, read on the forward strand.
TGGCCAGAGCAGGTCAAAGAAAAATCATTCTTCTCTTCTCTTTCCCCAGAACAGCCATTTTATGGAAGATGTTAAAAATGCGAATCTGCTATCAATTTGCAGAGTTCGGAATGGACTCATTCGCTGCTTCAGTTATATTTTTCCCATATTTTCCCTTTTAAGAATAGGCTAATCAAATTCAGGGTTCATTAGTGAATTGGGACATAAGAATGATAAAAAAATTAATAAAAAATCTGAAACATTCACTAAAATAGGATTTTTTAATAAGGTCAAATATATTTGGAATACGGTTCACTTTCTATAAATGACATGTTATATTCTAAGAAAAAACTGATTTTCTCTAAATTTTGCCAAGACCCTTGCATGGAGATGTGTTACGTATCAATGTATAAGTATATGTATAAACATATGGTAAATATCATGTAGGTACACATTTGTTGACTTCTGATGTTAAACTTCTCGTCAGTCGACTCCAATCACTTGGTCGCTGAAGCTGGCTGCTGGGGTCTTTCAAGGGGGGAGGGCATTAAGAGCTTTGTACCAGCCTTCAGAGTGCATTGGCGGGGGGAAAAGTGATTTATCAGCAATAAACGGTCCCTCTGCCACAGATCTGTGCCTTCAGGCCCTTCAACTCCTCTTTGCTGTAGGTGGCTGCTGGTTGGGAATGGCTGGGGTCTGGACTACGTTGTTAGTAGCCTTAATTACAGACCTGATCTGCACCCCCAGGGAAAGGATGAGGCTTTGCCCCTCTTTTTGAGCATGTACTGCATGTATGTCCTGTGATAGATTAAAGTACACCCTTCACAAATGTTTTAATTTTAAACAGTCTTTTTAATTTTTTTTTGTATTTTAAAAATTGTTCAGTCTGGTTTTAAAATCCCTCCTTAAAAGTAAGTGGGGTCTTAGCTCTCTGTCAGGGTGCAAATGATGAAGAAAAGCACTGATGCATTTTAAACACATCTGAAAGACAGCATAAAGTAGCTTCTTTATACAGCAAAGATATCACCGCTTTAAAGGCAGTTAGCTCAGATCCTTTCTGGGAATCTCTTCTTTCCAATAATATAAAGTTTGATAAAGTTTCTAGCCCTGCCGTTTCATGAGAATTTGAATTGTAAATCTGTTCCTGCTTCAGGAGGCAGACTAAATAATCCAGCCGTGGGCCCCCGGCCAGTGTGGATGCTGGGAGGGGAAATGTTACTGTTAGAGGATGAAAAAAAGGAAATATTTCTCCTGTGGGTTTTTTATTATTTTTTATTTAATTTTATTTTTAAATAGCAGCTGTGTGAATCTGCTGATGTGTTTGGAAAATTGGAAGTGGTCCGTGGGGAACGGGTTTTGTGGGCAGCATGCAGGTGGAGGTGGGGGGCTGTGGAGCCATGTGTGCTACCAGCACCCAAAATCACAGCGTGCCATGTGGGTGCCATGTTGCTACATGTGTCTCTCCCTGTCACCTCCATCCCTAGATCTGCACCGAGATCTTTGTCACACACGCTCCTTCCTCAAACCCCTGTGCTGCTGCATTGCAAGTGGCTGTAATCAAGCTGCCTGTGCCTGGTTATAGCTTCTGGCAGCACGTGGTGCCCCAGATGGGGCTTTTCTTGGCAGGGTCGGTTCTGGCCCCGCTCCGATTTCTTCTGGGGTGTACATCTCCTCGTGAGCAGCCCAGGCTGTATGGGAGCCCCTGCCAGCTTCTCCAGGCCTTTGAATGCATGGAGTCCCTGACCTTGCTGGCAACAGTGTGTGTTCAGTGCAGAGCGGGCACACCAGCCCTGTGTGGTGTGTGCTCTTTGGGATGTTGCCCACCAGCAGCTCCAGCATGAGAAGTGTCCATGCTCCCTTGCAGTAAGGGACAAGTTGGTGCAGGCAGCGTCACTGGGCTGGTGGAAGGGCAAGGGACATGCAGGCTCCCTGCTCCCTGGGGCTCCAATGGAGACAGCATGCAGATGTACTCATGGCATGGATTGTGGGCAGCCTGATCCCACTAGCAGGTGGACCTGCACTTCATTGGCAGCATAGAGAGGTCCGTAGTGGTGAAGATGCCCAAAAGTCCAGGAGCTAAGAGGGACTTCAAACCCAGGCAGCAACAGCTCCTCTGTAAGATCAATCTGCTGATGCTGCTGAAGTACATCAACAGAGCTGCAGCTGGTTTTTGTTTGGTTTTGGTTTGTTTTTAAGGGCTTTTCATCACCAGGAGAACTGTCAGTGGGACTGCTGTGAACACAGGAGAAGCACAGTCACCCGGCTTTACAGCATGAGCACTGACTGCTTGTGCTGGCAGCAAGACAGGCTTCAGAAGCCACAGCATGCAAAGCCCGGGGCACTGTGCCTCCTGTTTCATCCTTCAGTCTAGGAGAGTAGAAACGTCCGACTGAAGTCTGACGGGAAGAATGCACATGCCCTTTGAGCGGGCAACGAAACCCTGCCAAGCCTTGCAGACTTGAGAGGAAGCGGGTGTTACACAGACAGTGGAGGGGGAAAAATCCCAACCTTCCCAAGCCTTAGTGTTTCTGTAGCACATGATGCTGAGGCTGACCAAACTCAATGGGCAGTTTATGTGCTGGTGAGCATCATGTTGCAAGATCCTCTATGGTCCCTCTGTTCCTCCAGTGCCATAGCATGATGTTTGGGCAAGGCTGGTTGGGGTACCCAGGGAAGAGCAAATACCCCGGGCCTGAGGATGCTGTGCCAGCCTGCTCTCAACCTCCACTCTCCAGGAAGATCAGGTGTGACAAGGTGGTGGATCACAGCCTGCTCATTCATTACCTGAGCATGACATAAATCAAAGCAGCCCTGAGGGACACTGGGATTGCGACTGTCCCTTGCATGGACCAGGATGTAGGGTGTTTAGAGGCCATTTGGAGGTTTGTGGTCGTGCCCTTCATCTCCCAGGGGCTGTCTCCAGAAAGCAGGGTTTGGACAGCAGAAGGGTGATTTTAGACACTTGTAGGGCCCTGCTGTTTTCCTGGTCATGTTAGTTGTTTTCTGATAACAATATTATTTGCCATTGGTCTTCTGGGAGTGCCACCGACATCATTAATCAAAACCCCACGCTGCTTACTGGTACCAAAGTATCCATACTGCATCATCAATCATAAATGCAGCGAAGGGTGCACTCTGGATATCTAAAGAGAGCGAGCGATAATGTGGTGGGGTGAGGGGAAGGGAAAGGAAAGAGGCTTAATTATCCAGTGGTCTTTGGTCCATCGCTCACATTGGAAACATCTCTACAGCTCTATTTAGGTTGTATCTCCCTCTTAAATCCTTGTAAACAGCAGTTTAAGATAGAAAGCTTAATTCCACTGCTCAGGGTACCCCACTGCTTCTCGAGCTATTATTTTAATAAGGCCTATTTTACAATTAAGGCACCATGGGCTTTAAATTACATATAAAATAAAATGTGGAAATTGAAGCATTAAGCGCACGGCTGCCGTCGGAGCCTCGGCAGCCTCGCATTAAGTGGCTGCCAGTTCTTAAACAGAGTGACAGAAGGTAGAGGGTTTGTGCTACGGAGAGAGACGAACAATAGCAGCCCCTTCCCTCCGGGGAAGACACCACCTTGGGGCCGCACTCCTCTCCAGACTGGGCTGGGTGGGATGACCACAGTGGTGGGTGCTGCCTGGGGACCCCACAGAGGTGTTTTTTCCCTTCACCCTCCTGCTCCAGCTCTAGATGAGGTGCCTGGCGCAGTCTCGTAAAGCCCGGCGGTTTCGGTTACGCTTGTTGCCGTTGCTGCGGTCCGCTGTGATATGAGGAGCGACTCTCGCTCCAGATGGTTGTAAAGGTTAACGAGGAATTTATGCAGAGCTATATACAAATCAGACTGAATCTTCTGGCTGGGAACAACAAGCCGCCGACATAAATTCAGTTTTCTGAACATATGTAGCTTGGTCACTAAGGGAAACTGGAGATTGGCAAGCTGCTCTGCAGAACGTCACCTCTCGCTGCTGCTGGCGGCAGGGAGGGGACAGCACTGCCCAGGCCATGGGAGGGGTCCTGGGGCTTTGGGGCTGCTGCAAAACAGTTGCCTCACCTGCAGCCCTGCGACCCAGCCTCAGGTGTGAGATGCATATGGCCAGGGGACATGTGGCTTGTGTTCCCAGGGCCAAAGGGGAGGTCAGTGTGGGTGCAGATCCCTCCGCACAGCGCTGCTCTTCAATCAAAGCAGTCCAAAGGAGCTTCTTTCCTCAGGGCAGGATGCGACCCTCACACGAAGGAGGAAGGAGCTGGGTCTTTGGCTCAGAGCATGAGCTTCAGCCTTTCACTCGCTGATAAAAGGCTCTGGTGTCTCCTGCGAGAGAAAGGGAACGCAGGACCCACATTTTCTTCCTGTGTATGCACAGACCCATTAGAAAGGTAACAGCTGGTTGTGCAAACATAAAATTTTAAAATGCAAAAAATTTAAATTTCCAGTGAGCAGCTGGGGAATGCTATGCTAATGTCCAGATCCATGGCAAGTGGGCACAACCTTTCACAGCCATACCCTTCTGCTAGTCCTTACGAACTGTATCTGCCTCTCTGTATACACAGTGCATGGATGTCCTTATGCCAGAGGCTCAAGAAACCCCCCTCTGTAAGGTGGCCCAGGTCCAATATGTCTCTTCTGACCATTTTTTACATTCTCTTCTTTAGATTAGCTCAGGGCCTTTATCTGCTACTTCACTGTGTCAAAAGCTCTCTTGCTCCCCAAGAAACAGGAATCGTGATGGCATGGACTTATGTTTTCATTTATTTGACTATTTTTGAAGTTATCAATGGATCAAAGCAGGATGCAGCAGAGGCAGATAAAGTTTCCCTGTTCTGATGAGTTCCTCTGATGAGCTGGTTGCACTGGGGACGGGGAAGCTAGCTGGAGTTTAACCTCAGGATTGTGCCTCCCTTGCAAGAGCAGGGAAAGGAGAGAGAAGGCTCCTGCTTTGCCTCCTTAGGATTCACCCAGGTCACAGAGGTGTTGGCAAGCACTGGAAAAGAAATGCATATGTTGATGTGCCTTGTGATACGCAATAGGAGATAACTAGTGATGCTTCCTTGTGAATGTTTCTCAAATTTAGTAGAGTATAATTCTTATTTTTCCAGGGCGTTTTAACTCCTTGTCTCAAGTGCTTTACTGAATGAATCTCTCTGCTTACTTAGGCTTGAGGATTTTCTGTTTACTTTTCTCCCCTTTGCCTTGCATGCGGCAGAATGGGGCTGTCACCTCTTTCTGGTGCAGGTCTTTCTGAGTGCACAGGGTATTGACTTGCAGCTGGCTGGGCCTGCAGGAGAGACTGAAATGTGAATCGTTGCTGCTCCGTGCCGGTGGGATGGTGGCTGGTGGCTTTACTTCTAACTCAGAAGCAATGCAAGTGTTCAGTGCAACGTTGCCCTCCCGTCTGTTTTATCTCATGCAACAGTGTGTACAAGCAAGAACATTCTGAGCCTGTTTTCAAGCCCATGTTCCCAGTACATGGACCTGCTTCTCTCATCTTTGGGCTTTTTCAGCCCCTGTGCAGTTCCCCACCAGCTCTCCCTGTGCAGTGTTTCTTCCTGCCGTGCAGAGTCACCTTGGCATCAAGCATCACTGAAGTTCTAGGGGTATAGATGGGACTGACATGATTATAGATCCAGCACTGACCATCAGCACAGTAATAATTCCAGTCCCTGTGTCTGAGACTGGGAAAAGCCTCCCACGACCACACAAGCTGCTTATTATTGTACAATGCTCTGGGCCACAAACCAGATTCATAAAGAGCCCAGCTCCACCCTGTCTGGGCTCACAAGGCTTTTTTGGCAGCATCTCTGTCATTTGAAGATGGGCTAGGGGCAGTCTGGAGAAGACCCCCCCGCTCTCAAAAAGGCACCTCCAGTGGGAGTCTCTTCCCAAGGGGGTGATGGCTGACCACAGGTAGCTCTGCTCCTGCTTTCTCTGCCACTTTTTCTCCTTTGCATCTGAAGGAAACAAGAGACTCCATAAAATACCCAACAGCCCTGGCTCCCTCGCCTGGAGCGGTAAGCCCAGGCGGATTTCCAGAGGCTACCATTTCTGAGCATACTCCAGTTTACCAGGCTTGAAGCTTGTCAACCCAAACAAGACTGAGGTTTTCCTTCTGCAATATTAAAAAAGAAAAAAAAAAGTCATAAATCCTCATGGCACTGCTTGCTCACGCCACTAAGCTATTCCATGCCAGTCTTATTGTTAAACCGTAAGCATCAGTTTCAATACTGTAATAAAATACTGCATTTGAAATTTTACAGTTCCCCATTAACCTCCTTTCTCCCTCTCTCCCCCACCTATTACATCATCCCTCTCTCTTCTCCAGCCTGACATTGCTCTGACATAAAACTTGAAGCTTCCCCACCTTTCACTTTTCCATTCTTCCCCTCTTTTTCAGAGCCTTTAGCTGTCACTTGTGCAATAGAACAGCTGAGCCAAAGCAATAAAGCACTGCATACCGTCCCCAAACAGCCTGAGCAATTTTTTAAGACATCCATGCCAAATACCACTGCTTCCCACACTCACACACACACATACCCCATCTCATCCCCAACTTTGATTCTAGCCAGAACACTTACTTGAAAAATGGATTTTTCTCTCTCTGCGTGCACTATCAGTCTGAAAACAGCCCTGCTTTCACAACTTTTCCTGCCAGGGCAGTGTTTTGTTCTTCTATTTTGTTCTTTCTACATGAACTACTAGGATTTTACTTAGGAATAGGCACCAGACTTTTTATTCCCAGGGACACTCTGAGGATGCCTCGTGGTCCCGCAGGACCGGGGCAAATGGCAGTGTCACCAAGTGCCACCTGGGTCCATCACCATGTCATATACCAGTCCTCTCCATCCTGCAGTCTTCTTCCTCAGCACAAAGGCAACCTCTCTGAAATCAGTGAATTCACCGGAGCAGAGGACCTAGGCCAGTTTGATGGCTGTGGTCTCCATTAATTATATTTTTTTCACATTTTTTCCTTCTGCCCACTCCTCTAATTTGTCTCATATGAGCCTGGTGTAAGGGTAGGCACTGCAGCACTGAGCCAAGAGAAGACTTTTCCAGTCTGGCATAATGATCCGCTTGGCCAAATCCAGTGGAAATGTTGTCGTTGCCTTTGCTGGTGTCTGTGCGATGAGGATCTCCTTTGCAGCTTCGAGAAATCTGGTGGAAGTAGCAGAAATGGGCTATGAAGAACAGAAAGTGGTTTCGGACTGAATGATGGTTGAGTGACATTTTTATGTTCAAAGAACCATGTGGATGTTTGCTGCTTGGAGCTAACAATTCTGTGGGGTAGCCCACCCATGTGGATCAGTCCCACCCTTTTCTTACAGACACAGGACCTGGGACAGGATGGGGAGCGGTTTGCCTTGGGTGCAGCAGTGTGCAGCGGGGCAAGGGTGCCTGTGCTGAGGGTGCCGCTGCACCACAGGCTGCCTCCAGCCTCCTGCCCTCCTCAGTCAGCCTGCCTGCCATTTCCATGTCATAAAAAAAACCTCAAACACTAAAACCAACCTTACAGTATATGAGTCTTTTTCTGATTTTTTTTTTTTTTTTTTTTTTTTGGGGGGGGGGGGTTTGGTTTTTTTTGCCCCCCCCCCCTTTTTTTTTTTTTTCTTAATTTACCTCCTCTGTTTGGTTTTGTGTCCAATAAGAAGAAATTTTTAAACTACTGCTGTTTGAGTTTTGTTTGTCCTGCATAATAATGTGGATTTCTGGTGTTTGTTCCTTGTGTAAGAGCTGGCAATATCGAAGACTGTCTGTACTGTGAGCTCTCCCATATACACACGCACACAGAGTCTCACTGATCCGCTAGTGATCTCAAGCCTACCTAGACGGACTGCTCTCTCTAGGGATCTGTCTGCTGCATCCGCCTCAGGCCTTTCCTGAATAGAGACAACTAATTGGGAAAAATTATGTTGCATTGCGTGTGGGGGCTCTGTGATGCGGACTCTCATCTGCAGGGAGCTGGGCTGAGGCCTCCCAAACTCGCTGCAAGATCATGAGTCAGTAACGCTGCAAGGGCTTGTGAGGATCAGGGCAGATGTTTGTGCTGTCCATGCTGAGGTGGAGGATTTTAAAGATTTTGGCTGATGATTCTAATTCTGCTTCACGATTCGTTAATGAATGAGCCCAGAATGTGGGCTAAACTGTTAACATTAGATCTGACAAGGGACATCCAGGCTTTTCAAATGCTCTAATTGATGAGTTTACTTTTAGAGGCTCAAGGGTCTTATTTACCTTTCAGAGTTCAGTCCACACACTGTTTTTATTTTGGGTGGAAAACAGTGCTTTGACATATAGAGTGACTTTAGCTACCTGTGCGCTTGTGTTTGGCTTGCTTTCCTTCCAAACCTCCTCAAGGGTGCAGAAAAGAGAGGGGGAGAAGATGAAGGAGGCAGTGACTATCAGATTAATTACAGATGCTGGGTTAACTGCAAGAAATAGCAGAGAAGGAGGAAGTGGGGGAATAAAGTCTGACCTCGTCCACTCTTTTCTCTAAAAGAAATTAGCAGGTAGACTGTCACAGAGAGGCTGTGAGCGAGACCCCAGCACCGCTCGGCTGATTTCGGTGGAGGATGCCAATTCACATGAGCTGAGATTTAGCCCACAAAGGTTTCATAGCTTGTAAATATAATTTAAGGCAACGAAGGAAGAACCATATGTTTGGGAAAGGGGAGAGCTTCTCCCAAACAAGCAAATACTGCGACTAATCTAAAAATAGCGAAATAGGTTACGTGAATCCCCAGTTGCTTTGCATTACGTGGCAGGACGATATTTGTCCTCAAGTGGAGCTTATCCCACGTCTCTGACCAGTTGTGGCTGAACAGGGGGACAATTCAGTATTTATTTTCTTGCTCTTGATTTCAACCAGATTGCCCGTGCTCTGCTTAATGTAGTGCCTGCCATAGAAGTGGGACAAATATTCAGTCACATTAAAAATAAACCCAGAAATAGCAGCTTATAAATTTGGATTCTTCTCCTATTATTATTTGTGGGTGAATCTTGTCAGATGCATAAATGCAAAATCTTTGTAGAATGATGCTGGGATTTATATCAAAGGGTTTCTAACATATACTTCATGTACTCAGCTGCAACTATTATAAGCAATTTCATGTACAACTAGAGACAAATGATCTCTCCCATGTTTGTCTTAACTTAAAATGTAGTCGGGTTGCTTGAATTCACATCCAAACCTCCTGCATGGGGGAGAGGGGCAGGAGATTTATGCCCCTTTAATATAATCTATTCTAAGCATATCTTTAGACAAATCATTTAGAAATCTATCTATCAAGAAACACCTATTAATTTCAGGATACACCATTTAATGCATTTTTATGTGCATTAAAAAAGGGATTAAATTTTTAAAAATAAAAGCCCTTACTCTGTTAAGAAAGCAAATGCTAACAAGAACATTTTGAAATAAAATCCCAGAAGGCAACAATCCCTCCAACAATTAAACTGGGAGAAGGTCCCCTGAGGGCAGACCAACAAAATTTAGTAAAAATAATTGCCATGCTGGGTCCTTGCTCTATTTTAGCTGAGTATAAGCAGACACACAAAAATAACCTACTGAGAGCAAGAACATTCCTACATGAAACAGGCGAACAACAGAGCCATGTAACTACCTGGCCACACCACTCGGCTTTTGCTGGCACGCAACACAGATTTTTATACTTCAGCCAATATAAAATAACAATCAGGCTATTTACAAGGCTCTGCCAAATATTAACCTTATATCCAATTCTCTTCAAACCTTTCAAAGTCTCTAATGTGAACCATGCAAGTTCCTCATTACTTGATAATATTCTGTAACTACAATGTTATGGGCTAGTTATATTTTTTAAAAGATGGTGTGTTTATGCAAAGATAATGATGCGGTGCATTTTATGCTGAAAAAACTCAACAATTAATTAATTTATAATCCCCCTTACTCTTCACCCCCCTCTCTCAAAAAAGAATAAAATAAAAGATTAATTTGCTGGAGAAAACAGGTTCATGTTTGCCCTTAAGACAGAGGACAAAATTACTTTAGCATGTGCGCTGTGGTTAAAGCAAGTTAGACGCATGCACGTTCACAGCCAGGTGAGAGCTATTGTAAAGGAGTTGAGAATGAAGAAAGCACAGAGCTAGCTCTTAAAAACAGAAGGTTACCTCCAAAAAGCAACACTGGGCATGCAAGGAGCTATCAGGGTTACTAACCGTGAGACAAAGGCTTTGTCTCTGGCTGTGGGCAGCACTACATAGGACAGGGGAACTAGGAGAGGGAGGCATGGAGCAATCCTTTAGACCTCTTTTCTGTGTCAGAGACATGTCTCTGGATTGTGGTGGGTTTTTTTTTTTATCCTTGACAAATTTTCTGACATGGTCCCTTAGAGCTCTTTAACTATTTAAGGTGGCAGTTTGTGAGTAGAGAAGGGGCAGCGGGGCCACGGGAGGCACTCGCCCATGCACAGCAGGGCTGGGTGCTCAGAGGTGACCAGGACGGTGCATGGGCTCAGCTGGCCGCACGCTGCCCCAGCAGCCAAAACATCGGTGCTGGAGACACGCAGGTGCCCACGCAGCCACCCTGGCCCACTGCGGCCACTTGTGGGCTGATGATGTGCCCTCCCAGCGCTGTCCGAAACCGGGACCCGTCACCTTGCAGAGGAAGTGCTTCCTCCCACGGCTTAGTGAGATCTTTCTGATTGGGTTCCTCTTTCCTCTCTAGACATCTGTGAATATCATTTTGGAAATAGGCTGTATTGAATATTGTGTTTCTTATTTTAAAGGGAGCCTTTAAGTCTATTTTTTTAGACACGTTTTTACCAGCAGTACTTTTAACAATAGGTTACCAGATCCATCACACAATCTGACTAAAAGCCCGTATTTATTTCCCTAATTTTATAAACATTTAATAGGTCCTTATTAAACACATCAGCCAGCATGATTTAATAACACAATCAGTCTAGAAGTTTAAGAAAATTGAAAACAGGATTTGAATGTAATACAGCCACAATTACCGGAGATTATAGGCAATCATTTCCATATGTCTGCAATGGGGAGCTGCTAATCTCTGTTTGCGTGGAGGTGATTTCCTCTGGAACCCTTCCCAGCCTTCAACAGCGCTAGTGCTGAACAAATTAGATTTGAAAGTCCCCAATTTTATGACTAAGGTAATATACTCTGTGTATTTAGAGAAACACTGATTTCCTATTTTAACTGGCTTCCAAATGCTGGACAGAGACCTCAGCTTCATTTAGTTTGGCTCTGCTAGGTATATGGTAAAAGATTTTTTTTTTTAAAGGGTCAGCACATGTATTTTTGGGTGTCTCGGAGATACACCGCAAGTTCCCTCCATCCATAGGAGGGAAAGAATCAGGTGACATCATGGCTGAGGAATGCACAGCAATTAGCCCTGCAGTACTGCTGGCAGCCTATGGCTGGGGGACAAGCAGCTCCCTCCTGCTAAACTTTAGGAGTCCTAACACCTTATTCCCTGACCTACCGCTTATGAGATCCTGAATAGCGTCACTTGTGTTTTTGTGGGAATTCATCTGGTAAACTAGGCTTTTTGTGCGTGGCCTTGGCTTGGCTTTGGCAGTTTCTGTTGAAAATAGGACTGCTGTTGGGAAAGATTTCCTGTGCGGAGCCGCCAGGAGCTGGGCTGGTTTCAATGGCAGCCAGTGACTGGTGGAGATGGGAGAGCTGCAGGGAGCTTCACAGCCGTGATGTGCCAGCCCCTTTGGGGGATGTTGGGGGGCTGCCTGGCCTGATAGCATCCAAGGCCATTTTAGAATTTATTTTGTCATATGATTCATATTTATGATATGCTTATGGCAGATTCACAGCAGAGAACTCAAGAGAGTAAGACAGAAGGGAAATCTGTGCTAGTAATGAGAGAAGAGCAAAGGAACAAGTGGATTCCCTGCCTGCATGAACAGAATTGCAAATGGCATCACTTGTTTCACCTCCAACAGCCCCCAGTCAGGACTTCAGCACATGCTTAGCTCCATCATTGCTCAATAAAGTCCTTAAGCACATATCTGATTTTAAACATGTTTAATTTTCCTTGGCTTCAATTCATTCTAGGTGCAGAACAGCACATGATGTCTGGACACTGACTTTGCTAAAAATGACGTATGGTCTTTCAGTCGAGCACATGATTAAGGACTTTCCTGAATCAGAGCCCTAATCTGAAATTTAGGATTTTATTTTACTGGTTTTGGTCTTAGCAAGAGTTAGTATGCTTGGACTGAAGATATGAAAAAGTTAAAGAAAGAAGGTATCTTTACTATTCTTGCTAAAAAAGCAACAAACCAAAACACCACCCCCACCCCCCCACACCCACCCAGAATAAATCAACACATAGTACAGAAATGCATTTTGATTAGGAGTAGGCTTGTGGCAATTGTGAGCAAACTCTTAAGGTGACCAGAGCCAGCCATTTCCAAATGCAATGACTCTGGGGGAGTCACTAAAGTGAATTTTCCTACCTGTTGTCACAGCATAACTGTAATGGAAGTTACAAATGCTGAGGTATCAGGGTGATACATAGCATAAAACCTGCCATAGACCATCCTTGGACGTAACAGCTGACCCAGACTGAAATTCTATATAATGAATTAAACAGTGACAGGATTTAAGTAGATAAAGACACTAGGTGTGTCCTTTTCATTTCCAGATAGTGCAGAACAAATCTGAACATATACTATAGTATTCATTTGCAAAGCTTGCTTCTAGGGTCTCAGCTTGGTTAGACCAAAAGGAAAAGAACACATTGGTTCTTGTAGTAAAAGAAATGTACAATCCCTGCACATTACTGCCTTTATAGTTGCTTTTACCCTAAAAAAGCCTATCTCTAGTGCACAGTATATTTTTCATCATAAACTTGCTCGTGTATGCATTCCAGATGGCGTGAAGAAGGGGTTCAGGAATTCTAGTGGCAACCGCTAGTATTACGAAAATAAAGGTAGGGCCCAGTTTTATGATGAACCTTGATCTTAAGGAGTTTATAACTAGACTGGCTCCAAGTTATACTTGGAATACATGGATACATTTATTACATCAGTGGATTCCTTCACCCACTTAAAAAAAAAAATCTGCCTTGTTCCGAGTGAAGAGGTTGCTTGCAGTTTTAAGATGTTTCACGGCCTCCATTCCATATAAAAAAAATAGTTGATTAAAAGGAAGTTGGCAAGACAACAACCCCCAGTATATTGTAATCATTCTCCATTTGGAAACAACTCATTCTCAATTTGCAACTATGTAGGTTGATTAACTTTGCAAAACATTATGGTATAACTGTGCAAACTTATTTTGCTATATATTTTTGATATTAAACATAAACTTTTCCTTAAAAGGTCTATTAATAAGTGTTTGCATCAATACACAAAAATATGGCAATTAAGGATGCTAGAGTGTTCTATTAAGTTAAACTTTTATAGAAAAGGTTTTTCCCTTCTTTTTCTTTTTAAGTTCTTGCCAACAAGAAATATGAGCTCAACCAAAATAGGTTTTAGGAAGAGGAAGGCAACAGGCCCCTGTGCAGGAAAGGCTTTCAGCACATGCTTATGTTCCATTGCTTTCCACTGGGATTTAAGCACATTCTTAATTTATTTGTGAACAGAGCTGGGTTTTTTATGAGCAAATCTTTACAGTGGACACTTTTTTATGATACCATTTTTGAGGCTACAGCCTCGTAAACTGAAATAAGGGTGGCACAGTGTGAGGCAGGAGACAGAAGCAGGGACAGGAGGCTGGGAAACAATGTGGGGATGGACTGTCTATCGGGAGTGAAATCAGGAGCCAGGAGCAAGGACCACCATGGGCACAAGTGAGCTGTGCTACAGAGGTACCAACGGTAGAAGTGATTTGTTGTTGTTTTTATCAAAGAAAGTCTACTGTAGTTGTCTAGACTATAATCCGGAAGAAACTCACCCTGCCTGAAGGTGATCATGTCACCTTTCTAAGATGTGTTTTTGGTTACACCAGGTTGCTTCAGATGCTGTTCTCTTTTTTGTGGTGAAGAGGAAGCCCAGGTGATGGCTCCAGATGGATGTATCCCATCCCAGCTCTCTGACTTCATGGCTTTTCTTTCACACTTTCATTAAAAAAGGAATAAATTAAAAATATTTGTTTACCCCTCAAGTATTAATTTGAGCAGGGTAAGGAGTGGCTTTATTTAGTTTGGGTTTTTTGTTTGTTTTTTGTTTTTTTTTTTTTTTTTTTTTTTTTTATAATTAAGTGCATTACCTTGAAACAAGCTCCTAACATACCCATGCTACTAAGCATGAAGGAACCAGAAGCTGGTCTGTCTGTCTGCAATGTTTCCTTGATTTCTGATTTTCCTTCCAGGCTGTAGCTTAAAGGTACAAGCACATCTTGGAGTAAGATGCAAGCGAGTGAGCTAAACATGGGGCAGAAGCCTTTGCAGTAAATATCCTGGCTTGTGTTATTTTTTTGCTCTTTGAACTCTAAAAGCAGTTATTTGTCATTTATTTTATATCCCTTGACAATAAACATGATGTCTGTGAAGAACTTGTTACTGATAAGCTATCCAATAAGGTCAAAACATGCAAACAAATGACAGCAACAATAATATAGATGTTAACCACTGCATCCTCCTTTTTTCTTCATAACTTTTTAGATTGTGCACTACTGTATTTTTGTTGGAAGCATGTGGTACTATTGCTTCTGCAATAATTCATCTTTGTGCATAACAAACAGAAAGGATTTCAGGCATTTTATTTCCTTGTCAGCTTCAATAAATGCAGAATGATTTACCTAAAAGAGAAAAATATCAGGACCAAATTCTTCAAGGCTTTTTTTTTTTTTTTTTTCCATTCAGAAAGAAAACTAACTTTATAAGCAGGCAAACAAAAAAAGGTTTTTATGCATAACTTATAAGCTCATTTCCTTTGATTCCTGAAAGTGATGTCATGGAGCCCAGCTGTTGTGTTTCTGTGATGATTTCCCTTACTCATGTTTCACCCAGTCATTTCAGGCCCTAATGGAATTACTTTGAGCAAAACGTGTTTTTTTCATGGTTCACCTCCCACATCAGCTGATACCAGGAACTCTTCCCTGGGATGCACGGAGAGGAGGTACAGGCAACTAAGTAGATTTTGAAGAATGTTCTTCTGTTTTGTTTATAATCAGCCCCTCACACTGATGCGGATCAGCACACTGTGGGCATGAGGACCAATAAGGGATGCAGACATTAAATTCATCTTTTTAGTCATGAATTTAAATTTAGTTTTTATACACTTGGTTTCTGTGGTGGAGTCCATCAGCCTGGACATGCTTGTTGGCTTCTGAGCCAGTACTGGGGAGAGTTAGGTCCCTCCTTTTGATCCCACCAGCCAAACACCTCTCTGGACTTTGGTATAGCACCTTTGACTGCTTATGCAGAGACTTCTCATGAGCCAAATGTGTGCTTTTTATAAAAACAGGGTGATGGAGCTATTATCCTTCCATACCACCATCTAAAGGTGTCAGCACTCCCTGGGTTAGAGGGATAACAGTTCAGTGCCTTTTTTGAGTGGTTTACATCCATATCCCCTCTCCCAGGAGACTGTCCAATGCACTTGGGTACAGATTCATCTGACCCAGGCTGCAGCAGACAGGTAGCAAATAACGGGATTATCTGCCAGGTAGCAGATAACACGATTAGGGACCTGCAGAGCTGTTTTAGACTCAGTGTTTTTGGAGCCTGAGACATCATTTGTGGAATAATCAGGTGTCTCTGAAATATAGAAATTACATGTGCTTTCTCATGGAGTAATTGAATGAACAATACCTAGATTAAATGCTTGTGTCCTTTACATCCCTCATGTCCACCTTTGGCTGATCTAGAGTGTGAATTGTGTGGATTTCTAAGAGCTTAAATTTGTAACATCCACAGTGTCTCCATGGAGCTATTTTAGTGGAATATTCAATCTCGTATAAGTGCATGTGTCTGTATAAATATATTTGGGAAAGTATCTTATTTTCTTAGCAGTTGGGTTTTTTTAGGCTTTTAATATTGCTGTTATTCTTTACCTGCTGCTGAGATGTTTTTATTTTGTCATTATTTGTATTCCCGTGTTGATTGGAGGCATTGGTGAAAACTGAGCTAATGTGCAAAGGCAGAGAGACAAAGCTCTCAAAGGGGACCCCTGGCACAGGGAGGTGCAGTAACAAGCCAGCAAGTACAGAAAACCACTCATCCCACCTTTACTGCTTTACCTGAGGTACCGTTATTAAGGACACAGTTATGCTGCGGTTCCTGCGGTGTCAGGAGGGAGATCTGCAGCTCCAGAGTGACTTAGCCCCATCAAAGACCTGAATTGGAGATGCTTCTCTTTCACCCCATTAGCAGCTCTAGTGATTGTGTCTGACCTGTGGAGCCAACCCACTCTAACATGCTCTTCCACCATCCCTTATTCAGTGTGGATCCTTTCAGCCTGTCTCCCTCCTCATTTACAGTGAGGCCTCTGCCCTGCTTAGCAAAAAAAAAAAAAAAAAATTACTATTAGAAAAA
This sequence comes from Pterocles gutturalis, assembly GCF_000699245.1. Taxonomy (NCBI): domain Eukaryota; kingdom Metazoa; phylum Chordata; class Aves; order Pterocliformes; family Pteroclidae; genus Pterocles; species Pterocles gutturalis. Next base: position 74,791 of record NW_010114158.1, read on the forward strand.
GATGGAGCACGAGGAATTCCAGCCTGAGAGGGGAATGAAAGTGAATTAATCTCTCCTGGTGAGGAGGAAATTATTTTCATTACTAGCAAAGGTTGTTTTTTCATTGGAATTTTTCTCACAAAACTTTCAGGCATCCATCAAGAACCCAGCAGCTTAATTTCTGTAGATACAATGTTTCACTTTTTTGTTGCCAAATAACCTCATATATTTAATTTTCCAGATTTTTTAGATGCTTTCAGGAAGTTGTCACAACAGAACCTCCCTGGATCAATTCCCTTTTCCAAGAAAGCCGCTTCAAAATAAAAATCAGAACAAAGATGATTCAAGCAGTTTTGTCCTGCCCAGAAGCAATGCTGTAGCTAAGCTCTGATTACCTTTTACTAAACTCAGTCAGAATCTTTCTGGCCTTTTTCATGTGCCAAGGGTGGGGGCCATTGATTTTCTCTACTTCTGCTTCAGCCTGGCAGCCTGGCCTGGCCTGCGCAGGGATTGTAACTCGCTGCGTTTCAGCTGTGCCTGTCTTCTTCACCCCCTTTCTTTTTTGTTAAATGGAAGTTGACGTAACAGAAGAGAGGAGCCTGCCAGGAGGGTGTCAGAGTCAGCAATGATCACAATCAGACATTGCAATCGGATTGCTCTACCAATTCCTAGGAAGAAATAACCATCTGTTTCAATGGTTATGGGGGGGAAGGAATAAAAAGAATGTGGAGCCATGTCCAGGATTGATGCCTCATTGCCTGTCAGAAAGCCCTGAAGTAGGGTTTGGTAGTGGTGTAAGCTCAGGACCTTTTGCACCAGAGGCAAACATCCAGCTCTTGGCTAAGGTTCAGTAAAATCGGGTATGGTGCATATGACAGTTTAAGTATTTCCATTTTCTTTCTCTCTGAGTTGATCAGTAGCCTTGGACATCCATGGAGTGGCCTTAGCCCATCCGGCAAATGAATTTCCACCCCTTTTTTTGCTCCAAAATGCACTGAGAAAAGCCTGTTGCTGTAATTGGAAGCAGCTCGGTCTGCTGGGGTAAGTGGGGTCTGCACTCCTTCCCCGTCGCCTGTACCCTGTCCTGTGCAGGTGGCTACCGGCAGTGGCTGCGCATTGGCCTCGCTGTGTCACGTCCACCAAGCCCAGTAAATATTCCAGGCCACAGAGTGATACCATGCATGCAACAAAGGCAAAATTCATTTATTCACTCAGGCAGGTGATGTATAGTCTGTCAATGTTTATACAGTATACACAAGCCTAATTTTCAGGTATTAGTTGATTAACACTTGAGTCATAGTGTGTGTCCTGTGTCCAGTAATGTGGAACATCAAATGTGTGAAAAAGATTAATAGTGTGCACAGATGTTACTCAGAGGATCAATTTGTCTGGGGTTTGAAGAGGTGGTACCCTGCAGATCAATACAGAAAGAGAAAATTAGAGTAATATGTTGAGAGAAATCACAGCCGAGGCTATGCATGGCTGGGTTATCTGCTCCAAATACTCCGCTTCTCGTAAAGACTTTCAAAGACTGCAACAAAACGTTAAGCACATTCTCCTGTAAATTTTTTTTTTTTTGTTTCTTACAGACCTACAGCTTCCCCGAATGGCAAGCCCTTAGCAAGGGACACAAAGCAGTCCTTGTGCGACAGGCTGAGCAGCTCGGGAAAACTTTTCCCTGGCATCTTGTATGAAAAACGCTTCCCTATATTATAAATAGCAACAGGCAGGAGGGCAATAGAAATAAATGTTGCTCTGTAAATAAGGGAACAAAAGTTGGACAGCAGAAGGGCTTTCTCTGGACAAGCTCAACTTTTCCTAAGTTTTAAAGGAGAAATGTTATGGTTCCTCTTTTCCTTGCTGTGTCCAAGCGGTACCTGATGGGAGCTGCATTACAGCAGAGGATGAGGAAGGCTGGGGCAGGTTCAGGCACTCACACACCCCAGGGCTCCCCATGCCCCAGCCTGCCTGTGCAGGCAGCGTATAAGCATCAAATGTGCCCAGAGTAACCTACAGAGAACTTTTTTCTACAGTGGCAGAACATCTCTTGAATTTAATGCTCGTTTTCCATCGCAAAGTGCTCACACCCCTTCTCTCTGTGCCCCAGAGGGTTGCAAAGCTGCCCCAGTGTGTTACCGCCCCGGTTCCCAGCCTCCTGGAGGAGAGCGCTCTGAGGTCTGGGGGAAAGGGACAGATCCCTGTTATGTTAAATGTCCCAACCACAGCTGGGCAAAGCTCTGGAGAGGACACTGCACCAACCAGCCCCACATCTGCAGGCAGAAGGACACCGTGGCTCCCCTGGTTCTCTCCTGTCCTTCCCGCTGTGGTTGCAAGTGACGCAAAGCTGTAAATGTCTGAAAGGAGGGAAAAATTCTTTGGGGTCCGTTACCCCGTGGGCAATGCCAGCCCCATCCCCTGCCCAGCCCGTGTGAGGCACGGAGGCTGCGCCTCCCTCCCGTGGCTTCACGGGACAGCTGTCGAGCGAGGAGCAGCCGGCTCGCGGCTGACTCTCGTGTACTGCCAAACAACCGCGCAGAGGTTCTGCATATCTGTTTATCTCTGTTATTCAGAAATGGTTCCTTGCCACTGAGATAGAAAGCAGCTTTGGACAGAAATTTCAGCGTATGATGGGAATGTCAGCAGTGTTATGCTCTTTCATATTTTTTTTTAAAGCCTGGCTTTCTGCAAACTGACATATTTACATGCTTGCTTTGTAACATTGGCATGGGATTTATGAAATCTCCTTAAAATTAATGTCTATTTCTAACAAATTTAAATTAAAAATGGCCAAACCCACATGAGGAATAGGATAGGAAATTTAATTTAAGGGAAAGCTGGGAATGTGTATATTTCTGTTGCATATATTTCAGACTATTTCTGTTGCAACCTAATAGCATGTGTGAATGAGTGCCTGAACCTTCAAACATAACCTATGGAAGATTTTACTTATACAAGAAGTTACTTTGTAAAGTTAGCAGAAAAGCTCAGAAAGTCAGAATTACTTTTAGTAGCAATCTTTTGCAAGCATCCAAATTCATCTGCCCTGGCCCCCACCCACCCAAAACAGGAGTAAGGAGGGAGGAGAGGAGGGTGAAGAGAGGGGCTGAGGGAGGGGGCAGGTGCTGAACACCAGGAGGAAGAGGCAGGATTAACAACGGGCTGGACAGAAATGCTTTTTTCCTTCCTTGCAGCAGGTTCAGACTAGCCACTCCATGTAATTAGGAGTCCTTCATATACACTCCTGCTTCAAAAAACAACCATCGCTTCCTTGCTGAGGAGCAGCGTAAACTACCCTGAACCTTCATAAAACCAGTATATTCTAATTTTCTCAGCATAAGCAGTAGCAGCTGAGCTTACATGCCCCAGACCAAAGTCCAGAAGCCAGGCTTGGTGATGTGTTTCCTGCACAATATATTTATATAGACAGCTAACCCGTCGCTAGTCTGCTGGCAGTTTTGCATTTTCCTTGTAAATTGTTCTTATGTGCTACAACACATCTGGGCATTCTTAATTCTGCCTCTCACTTCATTACCTTTCATAGGAGACCCTGGGTTTACAGCAAAAGAATCAATAGTTTGAAAGTTTTAAAAAGTGCAATATTAAAAATTTAAAAGAAACCAGGAAATCATAGTCTCCATTCGGGGGGGGGGGGGGGGGGAGACAAAAAAAACAAAAAAGGGGGGGGGGAAGCCAACACAACAACTTTTTATTTGGGTAAGGATTGAGGGTCACAATTAATTATCTTTATACATAGCAGTTTGGGATTTCTTCAGATATTTTACTAAATCTATGTGTGAGCATGCTTGTCTTCTGGAATCCACATTAAATATATTAAAAGAGTTTAGACACGGCATGGTTTGTTGGCAGCGTTCATGCGAAGTGGACTCCAGCAAACAATCTGTTGCTATTTAAAAGATTGGAAAGCAGGGTTTCAGAGCGGGGGGGAAACGGGGGGTCTGTGGGGCACGTCCCGCTGCCCAGCCTCTGCCTGTGCAGGCAGGAGCCCCAGCCCGATGGGGCTGACTTCGGCGGAGGATCGGTTCCCTGCTGCAGTGTTTCTTTCCCTTGAGCAGATCTAATTGAAATCAGATCTTTGTGCAGCCTTAGGATTCCTCTGGCAGAGTCGGTCTTGGCATTGTTTTCTTTACCATTTTTCCTATTACTGTTAGTACCAATCACCCGAACAAGGCAGCGAGGAACAGAGAAGGAGTGCAACATGCTGTGAAATTGTTGAAATAATTCAAAGGTTTCCACAGGAAACATCATCTCCAAATGCTTGAACGCAGCCTCCCAGATATAAATATAGTGCGAGGAAAGAGAAGGAGGGGGGGGGAAAGGGAAGGGAGAAAGAGATTTGGTGATATTAAGAGGCTAAAGCAATCGGAGTGATTTGTACATTATGCAGCCGGTCGTGTTCCCCGTGTAACACGCTTTGTGTAGCACCGGAGAAAGAAGCAGATGTCTCAACAGTGCTTAACAGCCTCTTTTAACCTGGGTCTGTGGTCTGTGGCACCCTCACTGCTTTGTTTTAAGGGCTATCGTTAGGCTCTTTCTGCTTCTTTCTTGCAAAGATGAAAGTCTGAGAAATTAAAGTTGATTGCAGAATAAAAAGATGCTTGATTCAAAAAGGATCCTTCAGCATGTGCTGAGAACAGCATCAATAACATCCATCTATTTATTGATTGATATCTCTTAATTATTCGGAGAAACATTTTGGGTTTAGCAGATGGCATTCTTCCAGTATAACCCATTCAAGCTGTAGTACCTGTATCATTTTACTATTTGTAAGACTAAAATATGCTATATTTTAATATTTCAAAATGAAAAGCTGGTTCAATTATTTTAAGGAACAAAGCCAGCTTGTTTTCTAAGCCTGAATAGGTAGGTTAGATTTCCAAATTAATATTTTGGTTCCTAGATGTAATATATTTGATTTGTAGAAGTGTACATTTTAGGAATGGTTAAATAATTCTACATTAAAACAGTTTTTTAATGTAAAAATAACTGCTCGGTTAATCAGAATTTCCCAGAAGCAATGGTTATGCTTTTTGGAGAAAATGTTGTTTTGTTAGAAGAAATGGAACAGCTTTCTGTTTTTGAAACCATCCTTTTGGAGTTTTTATAGTTTGGTTGAGCAAGATAAATTCTACACAAGAACATTTTAATTAACATAATTTTTATGTCATTTTGGCTGCAATTTTGTAATGAGAAGGAGGGGACCTCTCTGGAGCTAGTTCTGAGTAGACAAAAATCCCCACGCCATCCGTGGGAGTAGCTGACGCTTTGGAAATTAGCCGTTTGTATTTAGGTATTTGAAGGTAGACAGCCAGGTTTGAGGCATTTGCCTTAGGAAGCTGCCTTACAAGAGCAGCAAATCCACCTCTCCTATTGTCTTCAGGATCTCAGCAATTTCTGGGAGCTCCCAGCACCCCCACCACAGACTCTCTTTGTCTGTAAACAAACTTCAGCTCAGCTCCCCCCCTCCAGCTCTCTAATCCTTTGCACGAAATCATTACCAGCTACTTGCAATGAACATGCTATTCTTCAACTCACAATTATTGTTGTCAGCTTCACATAACAGTTCATCCCTTTTCTGCTTAATCAGAGGCATTAGATTTCAGGTATTCATGGAAATGGAGAAGAGTTTTGAGGTTTCCAAATACTTCTTTTAATGAATCTTGTGATATTTTTAACAAAGAGGTCAGAAATACATATTTTCTTCTTTTCTAAATGTTAACAAAATACAGAAAAAGAAAGAAAGAATGGGTGGGGGGAAGCAAGTTTCCAATGATTTTAGTCTGGTGACTGGATGTCCTTTGTGCATCTGTTCAAGTATTTTGTGGTTTGCATTTACGTCTGTATTTGCCCAATTTACAGATTAAAAAAAAAAAATCAATAGTAATGTTATATTTTCATGAAACCAGCATTTTTTAACTGAGATCTCATGAGTAAATTAAATTTCATCCAAGCTGGATTACATCCAAGTTGGATTACAGTTGCAAGCCCTCATCCTGCAAACACTTGTGCACATGAATATTCCCACTTAGTTTATGCCTTGTGCTGGGACTTGAGAGACCTGGAACCTAGTTCTAGGTTTGCTGTAGCCTCCCTCTTCCCCAAGTCCCTCATTTGCTCTGAATCTCAGTTTCTACTGTTTACTAAAAAAAGAGACAAGGAGAAAAGATGTGCTAACATTGACAGTTGACTTAATGTCCATGTTGCTTATTTTTTTTATACATGTCACTTGCTATGGTTGTATATGAACTATGAAATGATAAAATATATCAAATATTATGGTAAACCAGGCCTTATTAGCTATGCTCTCCTGAAAACTAAAATTAGTCTGTGACAAAAAGCTCCTGTTGAGGATTCCCTGCTTTTCCTCCTGTTCTTCGATAGCCTGGTGTTTCTGCATCCTCCTGCTCCTGGCGTAGGCACCCAAATGAAAGCAAACAAGAGCCTGGCTAAATTCTTCCATGCAGGGACCCTCTTTTTAGTCTGTACTTCTTTAGGGCTGACAAAACGAAGTTGCCATATCACAGACAAATACTAATATGAATAAATTCTAATACAGAGCTTCAGTGAAGCAAATGTTATGTCAAGAAAGAACCACTGGAGCAGGTGGACAGAAATGCTATAGTGCAACATACAGAATAAAAATGCCCAGGTGGTTGAAAGACAATCTTTGCTGTAGGCAGTTCTCTAGGCTACAGCAGAAGGTAGTACATGAATTAAAAGAGGATCTTAAGCCTTGGAGACATTAAATGTGACTTAATATATTATTGCATGTCAGCTGAGCCTATGTACCGCCTGTGTACCAGCTCTGCCTCAACACCTTTCTGCCAGGCTCTGGGAACTGTAATTGCTGTAAGGGCTCATATATTGACCATTGCCATAGCTTAGCTGGAGTATCCCAGTTTGTTCTGCCGCAGCAATTTGGGCTTGTTCCTGAACCCCTTGTGCTCTGTGAAGGTCTCAGAAGTAGCCTGAGGGAAAACAGGGAGAAGGAGATTTACCCATTTGTTCATTTGCAGCAAAATAAAATAGCAGCTTGCCAAGCCATCCTTAAAAAACCTGTTGGTGAAGAGACTGCCTACTGAAAGACGGAAATATCTTAAGGATGATGTTTTTGCTATTCACCATAGTGTAGGTGATAGCAGTTATGGAGCAAGTGAGAAGGGGTCCAACTGCAATAGACCCTGTGCAGACAGAGTAGTAAAAATCCAAATCCCCCAAGAGTTCACAGTCAGCAATGACTAACCAGCCCAAGGGCCTGGAAAGTAGGAATGAAACACACTGCTTAACCCTTCACTGGCCTGGAAACCAGTGTATTGCAGGGGGTGCACCAGTTTCTTTTGAACATTCATTAAGTTTATCATGTTCCTTTGTATTTTGTAATTTTTATTGTGAGTGTTCTGCTATGCAGCAAACCCTGATCCCCTTGCCCCAAAGTGGAACTGAAGTTCATCTTATCAAGCCCAAGCTCTAGAAAGTGAAAATAGCAAGTAAATAAATAAATGCAAACCAGAGATGATTAAATTAGTTTCTCTATTGTCCCCAAATGTCTATAGTATTGCTGGTTTTATGAAACTCAGCTTACCAGATATTGAATATTAGGTATACCAAATTATATGCATGTATTCCTCACTATAGCACCAGACATATATGTGTATATAAAATAACTTCCTTTCTATATAAAGCCTATGTATCCAATGCATCGTTTTCCGTGCATTACATTACTTATCCTCCTCACCAAACATCAATGACTGCAGGACACAGACCTCCCTTCCAATCAATGTATGCGCATCCTCTCCTTGAAAGGAGACCATTATCCTATGGTATTTAGGTGAAAAAGCACCCGATAGGATCTTAGAGTGGCTGTGGCAAAAAAAGATCCACTGTGATTTATGCGAGGTGCATTGGGAGCTGTCTGATGTGAAGTCAGCAGCTGAAGGGCAATGAATAATTCAGCACTAGGATCTGTCGCATCATCTCTCTTCCCATGTTATTACTGTTTTTACGTAATTGCAAAGTGAAAAATAAATTGATGTCATAAAGAAAGCTGCATCATTTGTCTGGCGATACACATAAGAGTTATAGGTACATTTCTGCTGCTTTGTGAGCCCTGTATGATCTTACCATCTGCAAAATTAAAAATGTGTCTTTATTAACACCTTCTCTAGGGTTACATGGGTGATCCATGCAGCATGACATCTTTACATTGGTGTTAGTAGCCTACGTTGATAGAGAATGATGTCTCTGAATTGCTTCCTTTGAGCACTCCAGTCTCGTTGCCCTTCCTCCGTGCTTCCCCAGCAAAGCTTTAATGCAGACCTGGAACGGAGGCATCTCCCTGAATCGTATGGGAAATTTTGTTTGTAGAACTGCAGACAAAAATAAAGTCTGGTGGAAGGGTTCACCTGCCTGAGGGGAGATTTGGAAAGAGGAGTTGTGTACAATGTTGGATTTTTTTTTTACTCTGTGCATCCAGAATAAAGAACCCAACGAAAAGATTTGGTCAGTGGGCTGGCTGATTCCGTACAAGGGAAAAAGCTCAGCTGGCTGGCTGGCTAGATATATACACATGGAGATATACATATACACATACATCCTGTGCCTTCATAGTGTTCATAGGAATTGGGGAGCAGAAGCGCAGTTCGAGGAACGCTTTCCTTGCCTGCAGAGTGGGCTGACACCTTGTACTGACTCACAAGGTTTAGATTGTGTGAGAACCTGGAATGTCCCCAAATTCTTGCATTTGGGGCTGGAAGCTTGGGTTTTGCCCCTTTCAGAGGTAGGTCTGAAAAGCAGAGTTCAGACCAGGACCAAAGATATCAGGACACAGGCTGGGAAAAGATCTGACTTATTTGTTCTTGTTTTATGGTGAAGAGTGTGTTATCCATCATTGTGTTCAAGCATGACTTGTACTCTTTACCTTTCTCGCTGTTATTATTTCATGACTGGAAGAAAAAAAAACCAACTGTGGTGTATTTCTGCCTTTTAATCTGAATTGTTCCAAAAGACGTCATAACCAGCTCCAGCCTCTGACTCTCCTGTCTTCCTTATAAAACACGGTCCCGCCTCTGTTCTTGACTTTGTCCTTGTCTTGCTAATGCGAGGCTGATGTGAGCAAATGCTATTTCTTAGGAAAGTTCTGGTTCAACAATGTAAGCTTTTCAAAGGAGAATGAATGCAATCTGTGAACTGAATTGGCAATGCAGGCAGATTAGAAGAAATGCTATGCAATACCCAGATCATGCCATTTTAATATCTAAAGATGATTGCTTTTAGGAAGGAGACAATAGGTTTAGCACAGAGGTGACAAAACATATTCTTTTTGCCTTTCCTCTTGGTAAACAAACTTCTTTCAGAAATGAAATGAATGCAACGGTGATGGAAAAAGGAAGACGTGGCATGGGGGGCTGTCCTCCAGCTGGTAAGAAAATAGGTATTTACCAATGGGAGCCAGTGGTCTGCAGAGATCTTCTGATACCTTTTGTCTTGCAGGGCTTCACATTCCTTAAGTCAGGTTGTCAAAACTGAAGAGCTGTGCAGTTTTTTGGTGTTTGGGTTTTTTTTTTTTTTTTTTTCATTTCTATTAGTTGCTTTTCTCAAAGGCCAGGTCATCTGGAAAAATCTTCAGTTTTAGGGTCAAGCATCCCTCAGAAACAAGTTTTAAAGGAGGGCTGGTGAGTGGGAAGAGCAGCAGATGCTGAAATGAGGGAAGAGACCTAGAGTAAAGGAGTGTGAGGGGTGATACAGGTTGGAAGAAAATTATTCAGTTAACAGACAAGATCTGCAATTCTTAGCAGTTAGGCAAAACACCTCTGTAAAAGACTCATTTTGAGTTCTCAGCATTTCCAGCTGATCCTGCAAGATCAGACTTTCCCCAAACCTTCCTTAATTTGTCTTCCTTGTTCTTTTCCAGCCCTGCTTGGGACGGTGGAAGTTGGTATATCAGACTTGGCTTTCTTGCCATTCGTACTGATGTTATTTCGTCAGTAGAGAAAGAAATGACTCTACTGTATACTCTGCTTTCTATCATCTGAAGTAATGGAGGGCTCGGATAAGCTGATAATGGGAAAATAGGGATAATATAGTTATTATTGCTTCTGGATGCTGGGGAGAAAGTCATGCCAGAAGAATTAAAAAAGAGGAGTGTAAAGATCACCAGCTCGACAGTGCAGTAGAGTTTTCTTGTTTATCAAATCCTCAATATCATATGTGACTACCCAGTGATGACCTATAGTATCACCAGCCTACATACACTAGCTGTTAACACACTCTAAAAACCCATGAGGCTTGATTAATGCTCACAGGTTTATTATTTCTAAAAACCATTCCAGTTCTTTGGTTTTGCTTATGGGTTCCAGGCCTTCAGCACACGTATTTTAAAGTCTTTCTCGAGCACAGTGACACTCTGAAACATCCTGTACTTCCTTAAAAAAA
>NW_010114159.1:0-1409 GCF_000699245.1 Pterocles gutturalis
ACCTTCTGGGACCTCCTGGGATCCTTGGGAACCCATGGGACCTTCAGGGAACTCCTAGCACCCATGGGACCCCCAGACCCCCCAGCACCCATGGGACCTTCTGGGACCATCAAAAATCCATGGGATCTCCTGGGGAACCCAAAGGATCTTCTGGGACCTTCTGGGACCTCCTGGGATCCTTGGGAACCCATGGGACCTTCAGGGAACTCCTAGCACCCATGGGACCCCCAGACCCCCCAGCACCCATGGGACCTTCTGGGACCATCAAAAATCCATGGGATCTCCTGGGGAACCCAAAGGATCTTCTGGGACCTTCTGGGACCTCCTGGGATCCTTGGGAACCCATGGGACCTTCAGGGAACTCCTAGCACCCATGGGACCCCCAGACCCCCCAGCACCCATGGGACCTTCTGGGACCATCAAAAATCCATGGGATCTCCTGGGGAACCCAAAGGATCTTCTGGGACCTTCTGGGACCTCCTGGGATCCTTGGGCACCCATGGGACGTTCTAGGACCTCCTGGCACCCATGGGACCCCCCAGACCCCCCAGCACCCATGGGAACTCCTGGGACCCTCAAAAATCCATGGGAACTCCTGGGGAACTCAGGGGAACTTCTGGGGAACCGTGGGATCTTCTAGGACTTTCTGGGACCTCCTGGGATCCTTGGGCACCCATGGGACCCCTAGACCTCCCAGCACCCATGGGACGTCCTGGGGCCAGCAAAAGTCCATGGGAACTCCTGGGGAACCTGTGGGATCTTCTGGGACCTTCTAGGACCTCCTGGCACCCATGGGACCTCCTGGGATCCTTGGGCATCCGTGGGACCTTCTGGGAGCTCTTGGCACCCATGGTACCCCCAGACCCCCCAGCACCCATGGGACCTCCTGGGACCATCAAACATCCATGGCATCTCGTGGGGAACCTGTGGGACCTTCTGGGACCTCCTGGGATCCTTGGGCACCTATGGGACCTTCTAGGACCTCCTGGCACCCTTGGGACCCCCAGACCCCCCAGCACCCATGGGACCTCCTGGGACCATCAAAAGTCCATGGGATCTCCTGGGAACCCATGGGAGCTTCTGGGGAACCATGGGATCTCCTAGGACCTTCTGGGACCTCCTGGCATCCATGGTACCTCCTGGGATCCTTGGGCACCCATAGGAGCCCCAGACACCCCAGTACCCATGGGACCTCCTGGGATCCTCAAAAATCCATGGGATCTCCTGGGGAACCCGTGGGATCTTCTGGGGAACCGTGGGACCTTCTGGGACCTCCTGGGATTCTTGGGCACCCATGGGACCTTCTGGGAGCTCCTGGCACCCATGGTACCCCCAGACCCCCCAGCACCCATGGGACCTCCTGGGACCATCAAAAATCCATGGGATCTCCTGGGGAACCCAAGGGACCT
>NW_010114160.1:0-9995 GCF_000699245.1 Pterocles gutturalis
ATATAAAATAAACTGGAAATTAATAGGATAAAACCCAGAAACTTCAGCCTGAAATAAGTATGAGCTGGTCATGCTCAGGCTCAGAGCACTCACATTATTTGAACCGCTACAAAATGATCTTCTCCCTGACCCACATTTGCAGAGTGTTGTGGTTTTGTGTGGTGGGTTTGTCTGGTAGCAGGGAGGGACCACAGTAGTGTCTCCTGTAAGTAGCTGCTGAAGGTTTCCCCTGACTCCAGCTCTGCTGGCAGCAAGGGAGGGGCTGCAGGGGGGGGGCCCCTCCTGTAAGTGACTGCTAAGGGTTCACCCCCCACCCCTGGCTCCAAGGGTTTAGTAGCCAGGGGTGGGGGAAGGAGAGCCACGGACCTAGCCCCAGTCAGAAACTGATGGAAGTTTTCCCAGCTTCAGGCAGGACCCACCCCAGGCCAGGGCTGAGCCAATCGGCGCCTCTGCAAATAACATATTGAAGAGGGGGCACGGAACATGGGGGCTGGTGTGGCCCTGGGCAGGGCCTGGCCCGGGCACACAGGCTCAGCCATCCAGCTACCTGCCCGGCTTCTGCGAACCGACCTGCCATAGCCCAAGCCTCCGACATGGCTCATCTGAGAGTCAGTTTCCTCAGGAGCCGACGGATACCTTCGGCGGAGACAGAAGCAGGATCTGAGAGAGACAAATAATCAGACACACCAGTCAGTGAAGAGAATTTCCCCTCCAGCATGGTGAAGACTCGTGGTGATGCACGGTTTGTCCCTTGGTGCAGCCCATAAGAAGATGTAGCCATGGAGGACTCCACATTGGAATTCTGGAGAAAAAAACCCCACGTTGGAGCCGAGCAGTCGTCAGGGGACTGTGACTCTGTGTGGGAAGGACTCACGCCGGAGCAGTTTGAGAAGGACTCTACCATGAGAAGGGACCCCACACTGCAGCCGGGACAGACTGTGAGGAGCCCTCCCCTGAGGAGGAAGGAGCAGCGGACTGACTGCACCCCCCATTCCCTGCCCCCCTGCGCCGCCAGTGGGGGAGGAGATACAGAAACCAGGAACAAAGCCTTTGGGCCTGGGAAGAAGGGAGTCTTGCTTCTTGGTTTTGATTGTAAATAGTTTATAAATTCAATTGTTTGGGCTTTTTTTTTGTTCTTCCCAAGTCGTGTGGGTTTCTTGCCTGTGACCCTAAGCGGTGAGTGAAACCCTCCCTGTCCCTGCCTCAGCCCACGAGGTGTTTAACAAAGGACTGTCCGGTGGCCTCTTAAACTGCGACAGAGTCATAAGGGTTATTTTACCAGTACATATACATGTAACAGCTATTTCGCATTTTATCTCTTGATATCAAAAAGACCAAAAAGCTACATACAAAAAGACAAAACTAGTTTTTTTAGCTACCCTAAGTAGAAAGTGCAAAAGGCAATACACATGTCAAATCCGATTTATGTAGTGATTTCCCATCAATAAAATAATTATGTTGCACTCTTCAATTCTTTCAGTTTGTTTCAATCCATATTTCTGAGCAAAAGCCTGTTTTCAGGTGCTGGGATCTTGACATAAATGGCTCCTTCAATGGTTCCCAGCTACTTACTGGAGTACTCCAGTCCATGGAGTTGCCGTTTGATGAACTGTTAAAAGCCTTGCTCTGCAACACAGCACTGTGCGATTAAAATCCAAGTTGCACAGCCTGCCCTGCACATGTTCTCCCATCAGTAATTTGGGATGGATATTTATACAGAACTGAGGAAGCCAGTCTGAAATTAATACATGCCTCAGATTGGTTTGTCACTTTGCTGGGAAATATGTTGTTCTTTCCATACCATGTGAGAGTCCTGCAGGTGGTTTCTGTTCCAGATTTGCTGCAACATTTCTAGTTGGGAGACCAGATCTCTGTGGAATTATGAGCCCACCCATACTGTGCATTAACTGTGTTTCTATAGTAACTTCTTACAACTTACTCACATCTCACTGTGTAACAGATGGGAACACGTGGCATGCAAGCAGGCTGTGTGACATTAGACAATATTGAGGAGCTGTTTCTAACATTAAATTGGTATCAATGTACAACAGACACATTACTGTAAATATTAAAATAACGGATGAGGATGAACCAGAGAAGCAGTCAGGAGAAAGGGAAGAGAGGAAAGACCACTTCAATGCCATTTGTTTTGAATCTTGTTTCCTCAGAAGTGTGAACCTGTTAGCCTTCATCATCATCGTGTTTTCATAGGTCAGCATGTTTTGTTCCATTCAAAAACCTGCCCTTCAGACATCAGAGGTAAGGAGTCACGTTTGCAGGGATGTTGCTGTTGCCAACTCATTTTTTTTTTATAGTATTCACTGATGCCATCTGGTGGATTCCTGTCATTGTCACTGAAATCCTCTCCTTATTCCATATGGAAATTCTAATGCTCTGTGTGTATGACTTCTTTTGTTAAAGATTCAATCTAAACCAAACCAATTCTGCCAGAGGAATACTGCCCAAAATATCTGACTTTTTCTACATTCAGAAGTTGAGCTTTAAAGTACATATATAGAATCTTCAATCCATGTACGTAGATGAAAACCAGAACAGGCTCCAGTGAAGACATTCTCCTCAGCTGCAAAATCCCATGGTAACACGCATGAGTAAGTCCATTAGTTTGATCACTGGGGAAAGAAAATTACAACAGGAGGGTCCTCAAGCAAGACAGACGTCACATTTATAAGTGCAGGCAATGATTTCCAGGGGGCCCTGGGGGGGCTACAGGCCCTCCCTGCTCCCACAGGGCAGTCCACACTCTCCCCGGCCAGCCCATGGGAGCTGTACAATCTCACAGCTCTCCATCACCACGCTGCCTATGTGCAGCCCTGCTAACCTTGCAGCTGCTAACAGATAACATGGTAATAAAGGCATCCTGCTCTCCCATTATCACTGTAGAAAATTGATGCTTCATGTTCACAGAAAATTGGGTAAATAATTCTCTGTAACACAAAAAAGACATTAAGGAAATGTTGTAAATTGTCAATGGTTTTACCATAAAACTTATTTAGCCTAATTGGTAGCACTAAATTCCACTTGTGTAACCCAGAGAAAACTTATTACATGCAGGCTGTTAAAAAGAAAACATGGCTATCATGAGAGTGTGCAGAAGATGTACAACTGTGGCTGGTGTGGGCTGAGGCTTGATACACAGCTCAGCTCATGGCCTTCTGAGCAAGGAGCTTCATGCCTCTGTACTCCAGGTTCCTCTTTGTAAATTAAGAATAATGATAGCTTTTGTATGGCATTTTGAAACCTATTGATGAAAATTGCATTGTAAAAAATAGGTATGGGACTTGGATTTATATTAAATACTATCCTAAGGAGAGATGAACTTCAGTCCATGTTTACTGCTTTTATTAAATTCCAGTAGGTAGAGAGAAACACACTCTCTGGTGAAAAGTTCCTTTTTTTTTTTTCTCCTTCTCATGAAAACCCATGGTGAACTCAATGAAAACCACAATGAACAATGCTAAATTCAAAACTCCTTTTTGTACAAATAATGTTATGGTAGCTTTCTGAAAAAAAAATAATAAAGATATAAAGTGACATAAAGCAAACTAAAAGACATAGGTAAAAATGGCATAAAGACATGTTTGCTTCTTTAGCATTCCTACAATAGCATAATAGCATAATAGCATAAGAAGTTATCTGTTTTCCTAGACACTGTCCTTTCCCAAATTGTGATATTTGTTCTGCCAGTACACAGTGCCTTGAACCCCATTCTCTATACTCTCACAACTAGTTTCTTTAAGGAAAAGTTAAAGCAGTCACTGGACAGTCATTGAAGGAGGACAGTTTTCAAAAATGACGAAAACACCTTGTCCACTTCAGTCATGTGGACAGATGATTCCTTCACTCATAGTGCTTCATTTAGCCTTGGATTTTTAAAAAATAATTTGTAAGGGTTGTACTAACTTTTACTTACAAATCACAAGTGATTATTTCTCAGCAAGATAACAGAAAAATGATATAGTTGCCTTACAGCTGCATTAATCTCTTCGAGATTCCTATGTAGACTCTTTTTGGCCATTACCATCTCCGTATTCATCTTCCTGGAAAATAAAATCACAAACTGCTGCATTCATCAGGGGAGATTTGTATTGCAGACTGAAACACAGGCACACTGTACACTGGGGCTAAATGCAGCAATACTTTTCTGCTATTCATCCCTCTTCCCCAGAATGTCAGTGTATCTCTACTTGCTAGCTATAGTCTTCATATGATGATCGAGTTTAAGGGAAAGGACCATTCTAAAACATTTGTCTCATTTGGTCTGTACTACCAATTTCAGGATATGTCCTTATGGAGAGGTGTTTCTTCCAGGGTTGTGAGTCCTTGCTGGGAGAAAGCCAGAATATTCTACGCAATGTATTAATGTTGCAAGATTTAAGTAATATGTGAGCTCTGCAGGGTGGTGAATGTCTCTTTGTGCACATAAAGTCACTACACAGAACTGCAAGACCCAAGCAGTGTTATTACAATATTTTTAAGGTACTAAAAGTCAAGTGAAATGTCTTGTGTAAGCAACAGAGCCCAGACTGAAATAAAAATTAAATAATGAAGCTCTCAGAACAACCCTTGAAAGCAGTCAATTCAGTTTTCATTGCATCAGGTTTTATGATGAAGCATAGACATCTGGGCAGCATGGGCAAGCACATGCTTGGGGAAGCAGTTATGGACTGAGGCACTTGCAACGAAGAACAATTCCCCGTTATTAGGTGTGTTTTCATAACCACCTTAGCTATATTTTGACTTTATTGCATATGAGCTGCCTACCTGTTATAAATAGAAGAATGAAGCTTGTAGAAAAAGAGTAAAGCAAAACTTTCAGAAGGCTTTACCTTTTCTAAGATCTACTAAAGAAAGCTCCAGAAAATATTTTAGAAGTTCACAAATAATTCTGAAGTGTTATCAAACAAAAGGATTTTGGAGCACTGGGGAAGATTCAGAAGGGGAGGAAAAACCCCAAGTGTACAGGCACATCACTGAAAATAAAGAGGAGCCTGAAGAATTAACATTTCCCAGCTGAGATGACAAGACTGAATACGTGCTTCAGGCCCACCTAGACTGTGAAAAATGATGGATATATTCGAACCACCATGAAGGCAGGAAGTCAAGTCCAATAATAAGGTCATTGTACCGTGGCAATGAGCCTAACTGTGAGGTTTTGACCCTAGTATGTATATCCGCACAAAACACACTTCATCTTGGGATTCTGTCTGAAGAAATCTAAATTTCCATTCAGGTATCGAAAGATCCTCTCCGTTAGTGACCCAGTTGACCTACTTTCCAGTATTGACCAACCCACTGGGTGCCATAATTTGATAGACACTGTCCTGCTTGGCCTGAACAGTCCCTGGAGCCTCCCAGGTTCAGCATGTGCTTGGGGACTGCAGAGCAGGAGTCCAGGGGCAGAGGAGCTATAGCAGCTTGCTGGTTCATGTTGATGGTTTCTCTGCTCTTAGTTGTGGAGGTGAAGTAGGGTCTGGCTGCTGCAGGTGCTATAGGAAGTGCCCTTCCTCAGACACAGCAGGACTTCGGATGCACTCAGGCTATTGTGACGGATGGAGATGCCAGGGAAGGAGCAAAGCAGCCCCACTGTTGGTACTGCAGAAGGGGTGGTTACACGCTGGGGCAGAAGCCAGAGGGCAGCACCCCAGCGAGGCTGCTCTGCCACCCAAAATATGTGTTGCCTCTGCAAACAGAGATGCTGACAGCTACCCATTGAACACATTTCATGTGACTGCCCTGGAGAGCCCTGCAGTGGAAATCTCCTCCCCTGCACCCCCTCCGGACATACCAACTGCTGCACCTCTGTGCTACCCATGGGTTGCTACCCATGTGCATTGCACTGGCCAAGCAGTGCGGATGGGAAGGGAGATTGGTCTTGAATGCACCTCTCTGGGCACCTCCCTAGGATAATGTAGACACTACTTGCAATTTTTTCCTCTCTTTGACAAAATCTCTTTAACTTTGGGATAAAATAGAACTTGAGCTTTGCTCTCCACCCAAATGTGATTTAAAGAGACAGAAAGATACTTTTCCACATCTATTAGTAATCTGTTCTAGCAGATTATTATTTAAAATATGTAATTTATTAAAATAAACAAATTAATTCACATTTCTGTTTTCTGGGCTTCCACTTGCAGTAATTGTATTGGCTATGAATATGAAAGAAGGAAAAAGCTTTGCTTTTTCTGACTAAAGTGTCTCAAAAGTTTAAGACTCATTGTTCATACTTAAGAGCTATTTGCATTTTGCTACACTGCTACTCTTTTTTTCTATAAGTTGTAAACCTTGATGGCCATGTCCTTCACTGATAAGATGTAAAAAATGAAAGACAAATTGTTAAAAAGCAAAAAGGATGAATTATACACAGGATCAGAGATTACAGAATCACAGAACCATAGAGAAACTGAGGTTGGAAGGCACCTTAGTTTTGAATCTTTTGAATATCTCCCAGCGATGCAGGTTCCACAACATCTCTGTGTTGCTTCTTTCAGTGTTCAATCACTGTACAGTAAAGAAAGTTATTTTCTTACATTTAAATACATTTCCTGTATTTAAATTTGTGCCCACGGTCTCCTGACCTGTCACTGGGCACCACAGAGAAAAGTCTGGCTCTGTCTTCTTTACTTGCCCCCCCAACAGGTATTTGTACATGCTGGTAAGATCCTCTCTGAGCCTTGTCTTCTCCATGCTGAACAGTCTCAGCTCTCTCAGCCTCTCCTTGTACATAAGATGCCCCAATCCCTAAATCATCTTCATGGACATCTTCCTTGAACTCAGCTCTGTATGTACATGTCTCTCCTGTGCTGGGGAGTCCAGACATGGACCCAGCACTCCAGCTGTGTTTCACCAGTGCTGAGCAGAGAGAAATGATCACCCCCACTGACTGCTGGAAACAATCCTCCTAATGCAGCCCAGAAGGCTTTGGTCTTTTTTACTACAAAGGCACATTGCTGGCTCATGATCTGCTTGTTCTCCACTAGCACCCCTAAGCCCTTCTCTTCAGAGCTGCCTTCCATCTGGTGGGTCCCCAGTGTGTACTGGTGCATGGGGTGATTTCTTCCCAGGGGCAGGGCTCAGCTTTTCCCTTTGTTGAACCTTCTGAAATCCCCATCAGACCACTTCTCCAGCCTGCTGAGGTCCCTCTAAACGGCAGCACAGCCAGCTGGTGCATCAACCCCTCCTCCCTGTTTTGTGTCCTTTGCAAACTCTGTCCCATTGTCCAGGTCATTAATGAAGATGTTAAACAGTGTCAGCCCCAGTATTCGCTGCTGGTGTACTTCGTTAGTGATTGCCCTCCAGCTGGACTGTGTGCCTCTTGGCCTGGCAGCTCAGTATTCAATACACCTTACTGTCCATTTATCTAGTTCATATTTCATCAGTTTGTCTATGAAATGTTATATGAGACAGTGTCAAAAGACTTACTAAAGTTGAGATAAACAGCATCCAGTACTCTTCCTTCATCCACCAAGGTGGTCATCTCATTGTAGAAGGCTGTCAAGTTGGTGAAGTATGACTGCCCTTTCGTACAAACATGCTGACTACTTCCAGTCATCTATTTGTCCTTCATATACATGTGGAAATAGTTTCCAGGATTATGTGCTCCATCACCTTCCCAGGGATCAAGGTGAAATCGACTGACCTGTGGTTCCCTGGTCCCCTTTCTTGACCCTCTTGAATATAGGAGTGACACTGCCTTTCTTCTGGTCCTCAGGAATGTCCCCTCATATGATCTTATACAGTTTGTTAGCACATCAAGTATTGGGGGTGGGGAGGCGGTTAAAAAGATTTGTGGGATTTTTTATTCCCCTCTTTTGATGGTAATTCTTTATAAACATTTCCATGGCCATTTGCCTAATTTTTGATTTATTAAAAAAAATAATAAGAGCAGAACAAACAGCTGTGCCCGAACAATAATTGCTCATATAATCACCCACCATGAGGAACGAAAAGGAGAGCTGCCTTTGTACTGCGTTAAACATTTTTACTCTGTTGTTACTGGGATCTGTTTAACAAGCAACTAGGAAAAACACAACAGTTGGCTTTACAACATAATTTTTTGACAGAACACAGTGATAAATAAAATAATTTATTGTCCCTCACAGCGAGGATGTGATCAATGACAAATGAAATGCACAAGCAGGAACTGAAGGTGAATAGTGAAAATTCCAAGTGCAGTTCAATTGTCTGCAATGCCGGGAAGTTTTTTAAGGTTATTATGAGCTTGATGGCAGCAAAGAACATTCCTGTATACCTTTTATCAGTGAATGACTGACCCACAAATGCTTCAGCCTTGGAAATCCTGACAGGAGATACTGTAACTCAGAGCTAGATCTTTTAAATTGTAACCTTTTATATTCTTTCTCAAAAAAAAAAAAAAAAAAAAAAAAAAAGATAAAACATATCAGACAGGACTGGCTGCAGTGATAATAAACTATATCCAGAGCATGATGTATTTTAAACCAGGGGTTTTTAACACTCTTGCAGAAACCCATTTTACTCAGCATTTTCAATGTTCGGTGTCTAAGTATGTGCCCTTAGGAGAGTTCTAAAATACTGTGCATTATTCATTGTTTGTCCAGAATAAAACCACTTACTTTTCCTACTCTGAACAAAGGTTGTTCAGGAGGCACACTGGAATATCAACAAAGGTCCCCTCAGGACAACACATGAATAATGGAACAGAAAGTAAAGTTAGTCACCTTCCTGTCTGCATAAATCTATAAAAAGTACTTCAGTGTGATAGATGATGGTATATTGAATGTTGAACTACATCTCTACATTCAAGCACACAGATGCCTTAAATAAATTATATATCAAAAGAGAGCCTCTTAATTCGCAAAAAAGGCTGCATCAAAACATATTCATGGCTTGGGCTGCCTTCTCCTATTATTCTACTGTTAAGAAATCAATAATATCAATCGTTTCTGAAAGGTCAAACAAGATGATGTGTTCATTGGTGTGAGCAGTATTTCAATGTTATCTGTTCTTCAGCCTAAAAATGCAAGAAAAACAAAGCACTGAAGTACCCATGGCACGTAAGGTAAAATGTTGCAATGCTAATTGTGCAGACTAGTTGAAAATTAATTTTTAATCTCATGTCTTTGTTTACAATCTTACACAATCTCTCACTAATAAAAGCAAAGATGCAAGTAGTGCAAGTGTCTCCTATATGACAACCCTCCTTCCTTGAAAAACATTCTGGGAATTTTGCCTACACCTAAAAACAGAGTTTCAGGGATTGCAACCAGCCCTGCACTCCTGAAATACAGCATAATTTTAATGCTTGTAATGACACTATCTATTTCATTACCCTATTGCAAGACAAGGCAGAAAACTAAAGTTAATGTGAAGAAGGAAGATGCTCTCCTCTTTCAAGGTTTGTTATCCCTATTTTTATGTTCCCTGTCATTGGTGTCTTTTCTCCATCTGCATTTTATTCTTGTATTATTTTTCAGCTCTGTTTTGTGTGCACTGACAATAACGTCAAGTAACTGAATGAAATGCTGCTTTTCAGAAGCTAACATTTTAGTTACTTTTGCTTTGCTTCTGCTACCATACGTAGAAAGGGGCAAGAGAACGACAATAGAGGAACTGGAGAGTAAATAATCTTGTTTGTAAAGGTTCACCAAGCAGCACAGCACAAAGGAATTAACAAGATGCTCATGGCAGCTCTTTAGCTCTTTAGTCACTTCTCTAACATGTGGGAGATTTTCACTGCAAGGGAAAAGCTATCTCAAGAAAGGAGTTCACTTTTACTAGTGATATTTTTGCCCTTCATGACAGCACTATTTAAAATAACAGTGGTCCTTGGATTTTATTTCCACTTAACAATTAATGTCTCTTATACACTCCCAGAGACCACACCTCTAAGGCTGTTTCAAGCATCTCCATATCAACCACCCTGAGCAAATCTACCATACACTCCTTGAGAGGCCCGCAGGTACTGAAAACATGCCACCAGGGCATCCATACCAAGT
>NW_010114160.1:10006-21660 GCF_000699245.1 Pterocles gutturalis
CTTCACCTTGGGATGCCACCATATAGCTCTAGGCGAGGAGCTGCTCCTGCTGCAGCCTCTCAGCATCCCCACTGATCCCAGTGAGCCCCATGTGACACACCCACGAAACTGAGAAAAGGGAGAGAGGAGGGCTGCGTGCTTCAAACAGCTCCAGGCACTGGATGAAGCACCACCTGTCATTCTGCAACCCCAGATGCACACAACACCTGAGGAGTCATGCCACCAGAACTGACATTAGTCACAATTCTAGGGTCAGGTGTTTCCCAGGGCTTTAGGAGCATGGTCAAGGGTTAGCCGGGGGCTACCAGGCAAAGGGGAGAGGCAGGGAATTTATTCATTAGGGAAGCAGCATAAGCAGTATAACAAGATTGCAAGACACAGCCCGTGAGGCTTTAATGCTATCAGCATTAAATATATAATAGCTATCAGCAGCAGTTGCTTGCACATCAAGGAGAGTTCACACAGTACCTATTTAAAGGGTAGCAGAGCTGTAACCACAGCATGACATCCCTAAGGACCTTCAGGGTTCAAGGTAGCTTTGCTACATCTGACCTCTCCCCACAGGACCATGCTGGCCAGAAAAAATCCAGCTACCCAGGGACTGCTTGCTGACCTGCTTTTCAACACAGGCAGTATTGAACTTAAAGCATTGGAGACATTTGGATTATGAACAATATCAAGAGAAAAGATGAAACTAAACTGTATGCAGGCAGCGATTTTAAAAATAGCTTATATAGGTGGACCAACATACAATTTAAGCGCAAAAGAGCTACTGAACACCGCACTTACCAGTATCTATCATGATGGCAAAAAGCATTAATGCCATAAATCTTATAAATCACCCACATATAATCATTCAGAATGCAAATCTCTTTTCACCCTAACAGCTACTGAGGGGATCACGTCAAGGTAAAGTGGTCTTTGTCAGCCCATGCAAATATGCTCTCCCAGATTAACAGGCTGAGGTGGGACCAGGGCTCTTCAGCTGTGAGAGTCTATGAGAAATCCAAATGGTATACAGACACAAATCTGCAACTCCTGATGGCACAAGGCAGAAGTGCTTTAACTGAAATATCTGTGGCATTTCTGCTACCATTTCCTTTCACTGAAACAGTTGTGCACCTTGGGTAAGAAAATGGTGAAATAAGGAAATGTCTTTCTACTGCTGACTACCGTAAAATTGGCACTCAGCTCTCTAAAATTGGCTCCATTCAGCACAAGAGAATTGTTATGCCAGCGCAGGAACATCCAAACACAAAAGCTGAGATCATGCATTGAACAAATCTTCATTATTTCATTTCTATGGAAGAGTTGGTAGTCTTGTTTGCGGGTATAAAATGCCTTTGCTCTAGTATCCTGGGGTCTTTTAACACCACTTGTGTAAATCAGCTTTGGGCACACAGAGAAGATGGCAAAGAATCGAAGTCTACTGCCTGAGAAGTTTCAGCTCCAGCTGTGCAAGTGCTGGATTTGCTGGAATGGTTTTACCAATCCTTTTGTACATACACACAGTCAGATCATCTCATCAGTGTACAGCTGCAGCAGGTGGGCTGTGCTATCAGAAAAACGTGTCTTGGAGGAATAGCTTTGGCCAAGGTGCTTCCCTGAACCATGTCTCCACTTCTCCGTGTGGAAACACAGTTTCCCTTGCTTGCCTCCACCCTACCCTGGTGCCAAGCCAGGTTTTTCTGCAGGGCTGCCTCTCAGCCATATCTCCACCCTGGTTCAGCTCACTGAATAAACAGAGAAAAACCAGCATTGCTGTAAGGGTGGGTTCAGGAATTGGCAACCGCTGATGGAAGAAAGCGCGGTGCCACTTTTAGTGGCTGAAAATATTTAAATCAGCTTAAACAGATCATAAGACCACAGGTGGAAACTCAGATAACGCTCCTTGGAGCTGCACTAACAGAAGTTTCATTATTTGCTTTACTATTTGCAAGTAAGGGAGAAAGGAGGGCCACAGAAACAGGCCTCCCTCTCAAACCAATGCTAACAAATAGCTTTAAAAGCATGAAGAAAATAAAGGAAAAGATATACTTAATATGAAAATAGCTAAAAACCATTTTTCTCTGACATGTTAGTCTTCATCTGTAGGTCTGAAAGCCATTACTAATGACTTCTTAACACAAAACCTTTTTTTTTTTTTAATTCAAGTATTCCTGTGATATATCACAATTAACACTGAATATTCATACAAGACCCCTGGAAACAAACTGAAAAAGGTTGTTTACTTTCATCATGGAAACCTAGTGAAACACAAATAATAAATAAGCAGCCACATGTAAATAAGGTTCCTTTCAGTATTAATATTTTAAGATTATATTAGTAACACAGTAAGCAGGAAGTTTTTACAAAGTATGAGGTCTTATTGACAATGTTTGAAAAGCAGATATGTATCACAGTATGTATTTTTCATCAATATTCGCAATTACATTTTCTAATGAACAGACAGATAATAGACTGCTCCAAAAGGCAGGTATATATTCCTGGGCTTCTACTAAAGCACAAATCATTGAATGCACGGTTCAGGTCAGAAGCCTTAAAATAAAAGTTATAAAAATATTTTCAGACAAGTTTCCTAAAGTATATTGGCTTTCTTTCAAAACAGCCCAGAAAGCTGCATCTTACAACATTATTTTTCTGTGTTATTTCAGTAAGTGTATGGAAGCTCTTGTTTTTTCTTAGAGATACATCCAGCTTTTGAGAAACCATGGAATTATTTGTGAAGCCAACATGAGCAAGCAGTTAATTTCCTCCTAATTTAATAAACTATTAATCAAGGCAATTTTAAAAAATTAATTTCCAAACCCATGTCCTCAGTCATTGTGGGTGGGAAGACCAAGTTCTTCAGAAAAGTGGACTCAGGACTGGGTCAGGATGCTTTGTGAGCCAGCATCTTGGTAGCTCAAAGAAATACTGCTCATAGTTTCAGAAAGCAGAAAGCAAGAAGAAATAAAATGGGCAAAAAAACT
This sequence comes from Pterocles gutturalis, assembly GCF_000699245.1. Classification (NCBI taxonomy): domain Eukaryota; kingdom Metazoa; phylum Chordata; class Aves; order Pterocliformes; family Pteroclidae; genus Pterocles; species Pterocles gutturalis. The sequence goes on from NW_010114160.1 coordinate 12,979, forward strand.
ATTTGAGTCATTATTAGTATTTCCATAAATACTTAAACTATAAATATGCTCAAAGTTGTCCCCAGTAAACAGTTTATAATCTAACAGAAGACTTCTAGTCTTAGTACTCTGCGATATAAAAAACCCCACACTGGTAAATTTAGCTATCTAGAGTTCAGCTTTGAACTATCTAGACTTCCTGGCACCACTGATTGAAATCCCGTTAGAATTGACTCATCCTCAATTTTCCTGAAAATGCTAAATTGAGCGTGTTTATGTTTGGACCTTTTAGACTCAGACCTTGCTTTCAGGATACATAAAATCCTAGAGTTTTATAATGTGTAGGCCCTCAAACGATTATGTGAAATGTATTTGCCTACGTTTCCTCTGCAGTTAGGTAGATTTATGAATAACACAGAGCAGTATTTCTCTTAATCACTGATCCACTCAAAGCATCATACCTAATTCACAGGTTTTCAGTGCCCAGAAATATTTCATTGCATGACATGTTTGTGTGCTGCCTTCAGTTTTAAAAAGCAAGTATTTTGTGTACGGAAAACCTACATTCATATTTTCAGTCTGAGCTCTGAAATATCCCTTCTGTTGGCCAAAGTGCTAGCCTTAGCTTTTTGGCAGCAAAAAGCTGAACCAACTGCATGAAAAAGTTGCATTATGCAACAAGGCTGGCACCTGGCAATCTATATGGAAGCCAAATGACAGGTAAGTGCACACAAACTTGAACAGAAAGCAGCATGCCAAATACTCGGGTTGGCATAGGAATTGGTATCTCATGACTTTGTTAATCTAGCAGTGACCATACAAAATCTGACTAAATAAATGCAGAAGCATTTGTCCTTATCACTAAACCAGAGAGCATAAATTTGGGATTAAAATATATGTTTTTTTAGGGGATTATCGTACTTTAAGTACCGTACAAAGTTATGTATTAATTCTGGACTCCCTCATATAGCTGAATATCTGAAATTATGCTTCTGAAACTGATGAAATTACTCTGAATTTTCAGTCATACAAATTAAGTCTTAACCTGGACTTAAATAGTTGCATTTTAAGGGCTTAGCTCTTGACAAAAAACATAAACAAAATGTCTTGTGTTAAGATTCAGACCCTTCCTCCCCCATGATTATTTTCATCAAGCAGACAGACATTAAAGTAGTAGTTGCTTGAAGGGGATGACAGCAGACAGCAACAGAACCCCTATACGCTGCTGAGCAAACTACCATTAAATTAAACCTTAAATGAACATTAGGACTTCTAAAGCATGGAAACATGTACCAGGGAAATTCTGCCGAGCAAGTCCTTGCCAGAAAGAGGGAAATTCAGCTGTCTAAACATAGGTGCCTAGTGCCATTTGAGAAGTCCAGGTATGGTCCCTGGGAGAGCAGGCTTCTCCACAGGTCCCCACCCATATCTGCCAGTCCCACAAAGGCGTTTTACCTGCCCCAGGGCTTCTCAAAGGGCACCACGCGTCTGGGCTGAGGCAGCTGAATCCCACCCAGAGTGTCTACCATGCAATTAAGGACATCTTAAAATTCTTCTTTAAGGAGGCTCTGGAATTAAAAAGGTAACTACTGTTAAGGATAAATGTTATCCTATAAACAAAACCTGTTTAAAGGAGGCTGCTCTACCTCCTTGTTTAAAAAAACTCATCATTTTTAATCTATCTAAACATACTTGTGAGTTTTTAAGTTTGTATTTTCTGTCAATAGCACTAAAAACAATGACTCCTATGACAAAGATTGTATTGCATAAGAAAACAGAGCCTTTGATAATAGCCAGTTTCAATTCAGGGTGACACACTAAGCATTTATGTGAAATGAGCATAAGCAACAGAAAGCATAAGATTATGACAATCCTGTGCATTGTGTGGTGACTTCAGGTATAGAATTAAATGACATCAGAAAGGCAGCCTGGAAACTTGTGCTACACGTTTGGGTCTGAAGGAAGAAGAAACGTGGATTTGTGACAATTTCTAAGCCAGGAAGTGTGTGCCTATATTTACCTGTTCAAAAAGGTTAAAACACTGCCTGTTGGTTTGTACTGCTTCATCCTTGCACATACAAGCACACACTTAGGAAAGGTGACAGTCACTGCTATCTGTTTTATACTGAAAGGTATTGTGTGAGGAGACAATTCCTTTACACCAGAAGGACGTAGATGAACAGGAGGCAGTAGGGCAGAGGGGCTGTAGCAAAAAATTTTTGACCCGCATAAACAAGAAACAAAGGCTACAGCAGTTGCTGAAGCAGGCTGTATTAGTCCTTCACCTTCCTTCCAGCCCAAAGGACTCCACAGTGCAAAGGAGAAGCTGGTGCTCTGTGTTACAGCTCACCACCAGTGCCGTTAGAGAAAAAGGCTGAATATACACAGGGGCTGTGTCTGTGCATATGTACATGAACATGCCTGTGATACATGCAACCAACATATTTTAAATAAATCAGGGTTTAGGGGGGAAGTCTGCCCACTTTGTGCTAGTTTTCCAACTTTTGCCTGTTTGTCCAACTGATTTATGGGAACAAGTGTTTTGCTCTGAGGTGAAAAGTCTCTCCTGCTTATTGCTAAATTATTTAGTATATGGGCAAAATAGTTTCATCGTTCATAATAAATAGAAAAACATGTAAGCAAAGGGACAGTTGCTTAAGTCACCTGGATTATAAGCATAGACATGAAAGCAGGGTCTAATTATATCTGTTTTCTTTCTAGAATTTCTAGAAATTTGATGATTTTTCAGGCAGTAGAGGTGAGCAGCACAAACATACAGTTACCCTCTCAGCCTCTCTTCCTCAAGTCACCCACACCTCAGCATATCACCTCAGTCCTATATTTTCTACTGAGATCACTAATTCATTAAAAAAGGTTCTCACCTCCCACTTTGGAGAAACCCGGTTTCCATGGATGTAACACCTATGAAAAGCAGGCAGCATACACTGTGAGAGGTCTCTTATTTGCTATTTGTAAATTTCATTATGCAGTAATATCCAGCCAGCCCACACATTACCAAGACAGCAGAACATTTGATATGAGACATAATAACAGACACAGATAGCAGCTGTTCCTATGAGTTTCAAAGAGCCCATGTGTTAACGCATGCTAGGTTTATGACCACTCTTGACAGTCACCAGGTGAGCATGAGAAGTCTTAGTTCTAAAATTAGGGTCTCTGTTCTCTCAAAAATCTTAACAAGTAAAAACATGGTGTATCTGCGTGTCATTATCTTGGTCATGCTGCTACACTCAAATCCCAGCGAGCAGACTAGATTCCCATATGACTTGTTCAAGGCACAGCAAAGTCATTCAGCAGTGCAGATCAGGGAAGCAGCACACAGATGAAGCTGGTGCAGTACATAGTTAGTGAGTAACATCTTTCTTATGCTTCTTGAAATGTTCTAACATGGGGAATATAATTTCAGTGCTTGGTCTATTACTGTAGTTCCTGTTAAACAACTATAATTACTTCATTAAGATGTATTTCCCAATCAGATATTACCCTATTCACAATTGCTCTGAATTAAATCATGCTATTAGAGAAGTTGCTTGTGCAAAGTGTCATAAAACATCATGTTTTTGCAACCCCGCTGCACTGGTAAAAATGACAAGGGCAAGACGTCACAGGGGACAAACAATTACAGTTTTCTTTATTTAGACTTTGGGAACCAACTTCTACCTTTTGGTTCAGAAAACTCAGTATAATTAGATACAAATGCATAGCAAGCAGAGTTTGTGGAAGGCATCTGAAGGGTCTGCAGGCATCTGAAGGACAGAGAACACCAGTACCTCAAGGCAGTGCCTCCCCCTGTGAACTGATGAAGGCTGTTACCAAAATGTATTTCCTCCATTATTCCCCAAAAGATGAATCTCCATGTGGCATGTTCAGAAGGTGGTGTTTTGAAATCATCAAACATAACCCCCCTCCTCACTTCTGACAGATGCCAAAGTTAGCTCCACCGTCACCTCCCATTCAATCTGTCCACACTTAGCCCAACTAATGGAAACTTGGCAGAGGTCAGTTCACAAATCTGGTAAGTTAGCAGTTGACAAAGTCCTGACTGAAATCTCATTGTTTCAATAAGGCACTTCTGGACCAAAGACTCTGCAAAGCAAATGCAATTTTTTTAAAAGGTAAGACTCGAATCCAGTCACTGGAAATAAATGAGACTGCTTTTAAGAACGTAATTTCCATGCATTTCTGTGATCCTGGCCCTCACTGAATGAAAACAGGATTTTCTTGGTTTGTTCTAAATTAAAAGTAATGGCCAAGCTCTGCCTAATATAAAATGATGTAATTTTAGATATTTACACTTTACTTAAAAATAGTTCTCGGTGACAGGAGAGAAAGGAAGTGTCAGCTTTTAGGAATAGCAACTTCTTCTTTCATCTCTGTTAATGTAGCATTTGTTAACATAGGAAAAGGAGCTTGCAAAATCACATATTTGACGGAACTTGTCACAACTGAGCAAGAAGTGTTGACCTTTGAGTGCTACCAAAGTGTAAGTAAATGTAATGCAACAGCTCAACAGTGGTTGTACTCTGTGTATGTTGAAAAAGCAGGGAAGACTCAAGCAGAAAGGTGCTTTAAGGCCTTCTCCCTGGCATCATATCAAATAATTTGAATTGGATAATTTTGAAATTTTCTGAAGGCTTCCCTGTCCTTCATTGTCGGTAGGCCATTAAACTGAAGAAGTGGGAAAAAGCAGAAAAGTTGGGGACTTCAACCCAGGCTAGGTGCTGTGAGAGTTGCTCTGTCTTCCAAAAGTCACTGTAACAATATTCTGCTCCTAGGTATACCAAAAAGCCCAAACTAGGAAAACTATTTGTTATTAATTTAATCAGACTGATAAATTGTTGGTTGCAACTCTGCATTATTTTTCCAGACATTCATTTCAAGCATGTTTCCTCGTTTCCTTGGAAACTGAGAAATTAAGAAACCGAAGGAACCCAAACGGCCATAGTGTGTCACCCTCTTTTTGTCAGTGTACAAAATTCCTTCCTATTAAAAGTTGTGCTATGAAATTTCTCTTACCTGTGGCTTCCAAATATCTGTTAAATCATCAAAATAGGAATTTTTAAAGCCAAAAGATGCACAGGTAAAATGTTAAAAACCTCCAACTTCCTACTCTAAAATATACCGAGTGCTTCCAGACAAATTGTGTGATCTTAAAAGTGTGCAGGCTATTTTATTAAATGACAGTCCAGCTCCCAGCACTTCAGCCAGCATTCACACCTTGTGAGTAATCCTTTCAGGCTGGAAATTCAACTTCAGTATCCTTGTAAGAACACAGGCATTCTAATTTGCTTGCAAGAGGCTTAGGTATAATAACTTACTATAATGAAAGCTGCCACAGTCATTAGATAAATAACAGAAAATAAGGCCAAAGGACTCAGATACTCCATTCCCTTCCTCTTCCATGCAGTGACCTTCCTTGCACAGATTCCAGTTCAATCCACACCAGCTTCTTTCCTTTATAATTTCCCTCAACTCTCTACTTCATACTCTTTTGTCCTGGTCCCCACATTCAACCACTCAATACTTTTTCCCACTATCTCCCCATACCTTCCTTTACTGTTTCTCCTTCAATGTATTTTTATTCCTTTTCTTCCCTGTGCACTCCTTTTCTTAGCCCGCCTGTCTCCCTTCATCCTCCCAGTTACTCTAATCTCTTTCCAAACCTGTCTGCTGTTCCCCTCTGTTTGTTTCAGTGCCTTGTTTCCTCACTTCTAAGAGACTCTTCCTGCTTTTCAACAGTCTCTCCCTTAATTTCACTCTCTCTCATGAAGTGTATATGCCAACACCCTATAGTCCTTCATCCCTACGCAGTCCTTCAACACCACGTTCCTGTTTTTCTCCTTCAGCTTAGATGGCTCTTGCCTCCTAGTAGCTTGTTCTATCATGGTTTTCATCCACAGTTTAACATATTAATGAATAGATTACCTGACAGCTGAAATGCTAAAATAATCACGTCTCACTCTTTAATTATATTTTATATTCATAAAAAGAGAGGATTGTGTTTTATGGGCAGGATGGCAAAAAAAACCTGGATGATGCCCATCTGCATTTGAGGAATGAGATTTCCTAATTAGGCGAACAGTATACATAACAATAGGTGAAATAGCATCATCCTAACCCCATCTGAAAGAATTCTAACACACAAAAGAGAGCTAAACTTATGAACATTCAGCTATATCCTTCCAAAATCTTTTAAAACATTCTTGATGTGAAAATCTCATAGCAGGAGGGCACTTGAGTGAGACACAGATAACGCCAGCCCTTTTCCAGTGACTGTCTTAACACATTGTGACTTGATAGTTGACTCCCTATTTGTGTCTATTTCTAATATTTGTCAATCATGGGACACAGGGACCTGTAGACAGATTCTCAAAACAGATTTCTACAAACATTAGAAAAGCAGATTTAGTCCAACCTGTGGCTTTAAGAGCAATCCTAGTTAAATGTTGTTAACAATCTGCCCTGAGGACAACGCAGCTCACCCAATGCTTCCTAAGTCACAATTTCCCCACTGCTTCTCTTCTTTTCCTCAAAGGGCAGTAATTTTCTCCCAGCATGTACAATCACAATCAGTCCCATAGTGGCTCAGCTGCATTGGTTAGTGTACTCTGGGGAATCAGCCAAGATCCAACTTCTTGCCCATGCTACTCACTCTCGGAGATGAATATTGTGCATATAACCTTTAAATTCTTGGATCCCAGTGGCTTCTGAAACTTATGTGTGTAGAGATTTAATTGTGGTTCTCACACAACCTTACACCCCTACAAAATTCCAAGATGCTTTTCAAGAGCTTAGTCTCAGCCTATGAGATGACACAGCCTGCAAAAGCATTGTAGGTTCTAGAGGTAATGACGACCTGTATCTCCTCAGAATATCCTTCAATTTCTGCTAATTATACCTTACCTTCATTATTTAATTGTTATGAAGGCCAAAGTCTAAAATGAAGACATGGATTTTTCTCCTAAAATAATCCACAGCAGTTCTGGGGAGATGAGATGGTTCCAGACCAAAACAACTGACTTCCCATGCAGAGTGTAGTGATGCAATGATGAACACCATAAAGCTGGTTACTTGGGAAAAGGGAACAGAAAATGCAAACCTACACTAAGGGGAATACCAGTTCTCAGGTGTAAGTATATATTGTGCAGTTTTCCTACAGAATGTCAAAGGTGAGATTTTAGAGAAGGCTGAAGCACTGAATTAGCTGACAGTGTAGAAAACTCTTACCTCCTCATTCTGAATATATACTTTGAGCATATAACCCTCATAGGGTTTTAACTGCTCTGACATCTACCCAAAATATTTAAGAGCATGCACCACAGAACACTGAGCAGCACTAAAAGGCAGGTGGAGGTCTATTACCCCGCTCTCCCCTAATGGATCTGTGCTGCCTGGCAGTAACGCACAGCACAGATGGTGTATGGATGATGCACAGATAACAATATGTACTTTTTCATCAGCATGTGACACCCTGTTCGATACATCCGTGTTGGATAAATAATTCCCATTCAGAATTACTGTCCGAGATTCAAATGTTTTAATTTTAAAAATAATTTCTATGAGTTACATGAATACACATTTTACATCAAGCAATAGTTGCCACAGAGGTGTCTAACTGTAACATAGCGTAAGTTTTATAATGGATGAAGAACTGTAACTAACATAAGTCATATATGGCCTGGTTTTAGCCTGGAATCAATCCTAAATGATGTGCAGCTTACGTGATTATTTTGTTATTCCATCCTTTTGTCTGCCGGCCCCTAACATCTTCTGAAGCCTTTGCCAGTTTGACAGATCAAATGGAGAATTGGGATACAGGTCTCAAAAGACACAATATTATTTGAAATTTCATGAGAGTTCAGAGAGAAGTAGAAGAGACACCCCAATTAGTCTCTCCACTAATTAATGTCACCACTAATTTCACAGTTTTACTTGAGCCTCTTAGTAATTTGGAAAGATTAATGACACATGCCTCTTGACCGGCTGCTCTGCACATGACAGACACGCATGGAGAAAAAAGCTACAGTTGACTCTGGCAGGAGGGAGGGATGCAGAACACTCAGTGAAAAGGTACAGGGAGGAAGAACATCTGTCCCTAGGAAACTGGGCCTCATCACCTATGCTGTTATAGTGTATTTCTTGTAGGAAGAAGACATCAAGCTGCTTTTACAAGTATATTTTCCAGAAGCTGATACATACTGCAGTATCTTACAGCTGACAAACTTTATTTCCCAAGGCAACACATTCACCCTTGTAAGAACAACCTTCTCACAACCTGTCTGTAATGCCCAGTATTGCTCAGTATTTTAAAAAATGATCCAAAACAACATGAATTAGTTTAAGTCTTTCCTGGTTGACTCCTTTCATACTGTCACCTTGCAAGTTAACTGACACAGCAGACTTAAACCCCCACCTTCCACCGGGTCCCCGCTGGCTCACACAGCGAGCGGAGACACGTTCCTGCTCTTTTCCAAACGCAGAGCAGAGCACTCACTGCAGCTTCTCCTTTTTCTGCTTTGCGATTCCATTTAACCCCTCTGACTCATTTGAGACCCGCACCCCAACTAGGATTTCAGTCTGAGACCTCCGTGCTGGCAGGTGGTGCCCGCGCTGCACGGTTTATCCCTCCGACACCTCCCCGTTCTTCTGTCCCGCACACCGAGCGCCTCCCCTCCCGAGCGG
>NW_010114161.1:0-16633 GCF_000699245.1 Pterocles gutturalis
AGCCAGAAACACTGAAAAATGAAAATTCTGTACAAAGCTCTATGTATCAAAATACCAAAAAAAAAAAACAAACTCAAAGGAAAAAACAACTTGAGGCCCATAAATAAACCCTTGCAAAAACACACATACACACACAGCTGCTCATAAATTAAAAGTCCCTTTCACCCTGTTTAAGACAGAGAGTGCTCTGGGGTAGACTGATGAAAATGCATTCCAGAGCTTCACAAACACTGTAATCTGCCCTTTTGAAAATACATTACAAAATCAACGATAAATATCCTCTTAAAGACATCATTGCTACATAATTAATTTGACTGTTTCTTTTCTTTTTTGGTTTGTTTTTGTTTGTTTGTTTGTTTTTTAAAGAGCGGCTAACAGCCATGATCCACAGGTCTCCACATATGTGTGAAATTTGCATGTATCTTTCTATAGGAAAAAAGTAGGAAAAAAGTTGTTAAATATAAACACTTATTATACCAAATTACACATACAATGCATAAAATACTGGAGACATCAATCCTTGTATGCATTAAAATTTCAGGCTATTTATTTTACACTAGCTACCAATTTTATTTGGCTTTCAGAGGAATGCCTAAATGGAGTACATCTCAGAAATCATGCCTCAAGGTTAAAAGGGATCATATCACCTCTTTGTATTCAACATCAAAGCCAAAAGATTGACTAGTGTGTTCATTTCATTATTTTTTCCTGAAACTTCAAAGTTGCCTGCTCTATTTATATTTCTGAATAAAACACATAATTTAATAAAGGTTTAATTCTGCAATCCAAATCAAAAATCCCTTTGACTGTGTTCTTAAGAGAGACTGATAAATCACAAACCAGCTGTACCAGGCTCTTTCCCACTCCACAAATCAGTAACACCAATTGTGAACCACAAAAATCAGGACAGTGCTCCTTCACACAAAAGTCAGCAATCTTACTAGTCAGTGAGAACACTTATGTAAATAGCCACTCCTGTTCATAAAGAGGGAAGCCTCAGACGCCACTCCAGATTTCATTAAGGTCTTCTGTGGATATTGCCCTTAACCAAAGCTTCATACACCATCTAATATCAAAACACAACATTCTCAAGTTTGGTGATGCTTTCACCCTGCATTACATGGCCTATCTAGGACTCAAGACTAAAAGTATAAGCAGTTCCTACATACCAGCTGCTAATCCAGCAATTTAGCATTCAGTCCCCTAGGAAAGAAAACCTCTTTCTCTCTACACATATTTGTCAGAAAAACACATACCAAAACCAAAACTGACAATCCCTCTAGCACATCTGTTACGAGAGGCTGTTCAGCACTACTTTGAACAGACTGGTTTTGTGTTGGATAGGTTTTCTTTTTCCAGGTGACATAACTAACTGATTGAAGGCAGAAAGCCCAGCAGAGCTGAAGTAGAGCGTTGCATATTATAAAACACAAAACATACAATACTTGCTTCAGGACACAACTAGGATGGCTTCAGGCCAGAAGCATAGAACCCCTCTGAAGAAAAACTGAAAGAATTAATTGTACCTTTTGTAAAAATCTAAGGAAAGATTAATCCCAAACTAAAAACAGAAGTCTTTTTATTTCAAGGCATTCTACACAAATCAGAATGGAATGACTGTTATGACAGGAAGGAATAAACTGAACCTGAGGTTACAAAATTAAAGCCAGGAAATTAAGGAAACTTTGACAAATACTCTGACACTGAAAGAGCACACTCAGTGAATTTAATGAGTGTCCAAACTTATGAAAAAAACAACAGCATGTAACAATTAGTATTGTGGCAACTTGTGACACTGTAGTTCTCTGAATTAATTTGAACCAATTCCAAACAATTTTAACTGATCACTCCAGAGTTCTAACATATAAAATAGATCATGGAGATCAAGTGTTACAGCATAATAAAGGTCCTAAAAGAAAGACAACAATGTGAATGCAAATGATTAAAGAATTTGTTAGCAAATAGGATTAAATATGGTGAAAGATGTTTCCCAGCCTTGGCATCCAGCAAGGAGCCTCACTGGTGACCAGATAAGCAGAGGAAAGCCTTGTACATAGACCTTGATATCTCCCCAGTAAAGTCGTATTTGCAGTGAAGGACAGTGATAGAGATTCTCAAAGAAGTGTGCTGGGAAGGGGGGAGGGAGGGTTTACGCAGAAAACACAGCACAGGCTTTGAGAACAAGAAGTCCTCTCCCAGATTTACATTTTCCACACACCATTGACGCATGTGAAAGAAAACACAGACGATAAATTCTCATTCTCAGCACACATTTCAGGCCACCACTTTAATTATTCCTATCAGTCCTGTTGTCCGCTGCACTCCCATTTCTACCTCCCCCAACATATGAATGATACTTTCCATGTTTTCAGCAGTTTTACAAAGCAGCACGTTTTGTGCACCCAATCTGCAGGTGCAGCAAAGACATTGGCAAGGGGCAAACTGATTATCACTTATGAAAACAGTTACACTGTATTGTTCATACTTCTTCAAGGTCTCAAGCAAAGCATAAATTCTCACGAAAACAAAGTTATTGCAGTTAAGCATCAGACAGACAACCAGGTAAGTCTCATTGTTGCTTGTAGAGATAATTTTACAGTATTTTTTAATTTATAAACTTTTTTCTCTCTCTCATGCCTTTGTTCAATAATTCAAATAGGTATTTTTGTAGCTCTTAAATAAAAAAGCCTCAAATATTGTGCAGTAGTGCAATATACTGAAAACAAGATATGGTTACTGACTTGTAATTCATCTTCAGGTCAATTCTGTAGAAATAACTTCATTTTTTTTCTAAAAACTCTATGTTTCCTTTTATGTATTTCAAAAAATGAGATTGCATTGATGAATTCTTAACATTCTAAATACTGTTAAGTCTCTGCTGAATCCTAAGCATTAATGTTGGTTGCCTCATACTTTAACCTCTGTTCTAGCTTGCACTATTTTTTAACAGCCTTATAGTTCAAAAGAATAGGCACTGTGTAAAGAATATAATTACTTTTTGTTCTCCTTAATCTATACATTTATATTCCAGGTTTACTCTTGCCACACGTGGAGTAGATCTTGATCTGGCTCGTTGTTCCTTTTTCCTATGCATATACTTCTTTGAGAATTGAATCTAAAGAAGCGTAGGGCATGGGAAAATGGGGCAACTGAGGTACTTCACCGTTCATTACAAACAGCATTGACAAGGTGACTGTAGAAATGTATAGAGAAAACAGATGTATGAAGAGATGAAAGGTTAATTTATGAAACTCTCCCTTAATCATCAAAAACTGAATAAAAAGATACTGGCGTTATTTACTCTAACATAATACTTGAATGTTGGTTTCATCCTAAAAATCTGATTTAACACAAGAATAATATTTTCAGCATTTATCCAACTACAGTATTTAAAATACCGCTTGGTTTAATGTTCCACTTTAAATGTATGCATTGCTAAGAAGCTACTTAGCTAGTCCTTATGCCCACAAACCTCCAGCTGAATGGGAATGAGAATGTAGTAGTCACGCAAACAGCAAAAATGAAACTCTTTGGACCTATCTCATGGTTGCAGGGAGTCGGTCTTCACTAAATTCAGTCAGTGCTGACTCAAGTATGTAAGGCCCAGTCACGCAATTTTTACCCAAGTGGGCTGTCTTTTCAATACAATTTTTATTCTTAGGACTTGATCTCTTAAGATCCTAAGTATGTTTTACATGACGCCTGCGTGTGTGGAATTACAAACTCTTCTCTTGTAAAAATCAGACAGTTAATAGTAAATCAAATAATAAACATGCTAATTTTTTTCTTCTTTCATCCACAGGTGTCTTGGAAGTGGAAGTGCAGAAGTTCTCTTGTTTTTTTTCATTCAATAGAAAAATGGTCATTAAACACATTTTTTATGTTTCTGTCCAATTACATTTATTTAGTCTAAATAGCAATGTATCAAATCAACTATGGGAAAAATATTGCTGTTATGAAATAATGTAACTGTACATGCTGCATGATAATTAAAAATCTAACGTTTCAGTCACAAATCAAAAGTTTGTGTTACCCTGCATCACAAATTCTAACAAGTCTTGTAAAGCTATGTGCTTTAAAAAAGCAAAACTAGGTGCATTACAAGTCATTTTACTCAGTTGTTACTGTTACGCTTTACCATTCAAGCCTAAATGAATGTTTTTAGAAGTTACTGTTTCATTTGTCCGTAACATAATAGTGTCATAGAACTATTCTATTCACATGTCACTCTTTTCCCCTAAATTAAAAGGCAATAAAAAATTACATCCACAACTGCCTCTTTATTCACTGATTTCCTGTCAAAGTTTGTGGTACAGGGGATGGAAGTATATAAACAATAGATTCCTTAATTCACTTGTAAGAGAACTGAAGGATTTTTTTAATATAAAAAAAATATTAAATCTAATAACGGTCATGAAAATCAAGGGGAACCTCCAGCACATAAAGGTGGAAAAAAGGCACACAAACCAAACAAAAATATAAATTAACAAGAGACAAACCCCCATATAACTTATAGTTTCTCAGATTCCATAGAGATTTCCCATTAATATAAATTTTAAAATGCAATTGCATCAGAAAGGGTATATTTTACCTTTAATACATCTCTTGTATAATTTGCCTATAACAAATCACAACAAGACTACAACTGTGCTTTTTTTGAAAAGACACAAAGTACACAGTTTAAGTCAAAAGTTAATACAAAAAATAACATTTCAGCTGTTACCAAAAAGAGAAGAAAACAAAGTGTTTGAGGTTGGAGTGAAATCAATAAAAATATCAGGCCAAAAGCAACCATACCAAACATAGTTATAGCAGGGCAAGTAGTAAGATCAAACTGAAGGAGTGCAACATGAATGCCAAAAAGAACAGAGTTTTAATATTTGGTATATTTTTCTATTTTAATTTAAAATTAGTGGCTTTCATAAAAAGAAAGAACAATCCGAGAAGCTACCTAAAATCGAACAAGAAACACAATGTTTACATTCATTCACTATATTATGGGAATCATTTCAGCTCATTTACAAGAACTCAGGGAAGGGGATGTATATGAACTGATAAACAAGAACTGCATTGATTTTTTGGTTTTTTTTCTGTGTTTGATTGGGGTTTTGGGGGGGTTTTTTTTGGTAATGTTTTTAAAATCCTTTGAGGAGAATGAATGTAGTTCTCACTCTTCTTAAGTATCACCACTTACTGATCCCAGCTTTCATGACTGAAGTCACAACTCTAAAAATGGTAACATACCTCTAAATGTTCTCACACTCCATATTGTTTTATTAACTCCAAGACACCAGACTTTGTAAGCATATGTAAAGTTATGAAACAGCAGGACATACAAATGGTACAACGCAGGACAGATACTGGGAGCAGAGCCAGCAGATCTGGAGAAGGGATGGGACGATTACAGGACAGTGAAGCACAGATTACCTACAGGCTTTTCCGCCTCTATCCAGCTTATGCTTAACCTCTCAAACACAAATCACAACCCTATGCTTAAACACCTTCCTGAACAAGATTGAAGGGAGAGTAAAAGACATGGTTAACGTGCACATGGAGAGACCTTTTCCCTTTTTCTTTGTAGCATAGTGTAAGATCCAAACTAATTATAATTTAAAAAATTGTGATTTGAAGTTGGAGTGGTAAACATAAGAGATAAGGACAGGAGGATCCCATTGTGCAAGGCTTCAATGGAAAGGCATGTATAACATTTTATAATTTGATATAATTTAATATAATAGCATTTATAGCATTTGCATTACATATAGCACTAGCTGTGAATGTCCTTTTCACCTCCTGAAAACATTAGGTTAACATGAACTGACAAAATAGTAAGGTGAGAGGTACATGTCACATTACTGAATAGTAAATACTCAGTGGAGCAAAGTGAAAGACTGCAAAAATGTAAAGAACATTACAATAAAAATAAAAACAGTATTAAGGATTTTACTGTTCAACAACTGTATAGCAGTTTGTACCACTACTTGAGTTACATGGGCAGTGAAAACAGATTTTCTTTGGACAAATATATTCCTACTGTTCATTCGGTTTGTCATTTTTCATATAACTGTTGGGAAGTGGGAAAAAATTGGACATGGAGAGGCGAAAGTGTGAACTTACCTGTATCTGCAGATAAAAGTACAAAGTGTCTGTTACTGAAATAAAATAAAAGTCAGGTATGAACCAAGTCAGTGATCAACACTAGCTCTACACCAGTTTCACAAAAAGGGAAGAACCAAGTCAGAAAGGACTTCTGATTACTGTTCTAAAGCATTGCAAATCTACCTTGAACACAGGAAGAAATCAAGTAAAAATCACTAGCTTAGAGTTTTGAAGTAACTTCATGACCAATTTTTCTCCCCAGAGATAGGGTCTTTTCCTTTCTATCAGCAGAAACATGAATAGAACCCTAACTTTCTACAAGAAAACAAAGATTACTAAAAAACAAGCTCTGGTTGCATTACAACAAAGATCCTTATTTTGCATTACAGTGACTGGAGTGTAATCATGTCAGGCTTCACATGCTGTACAATTGCTCCTCTGTATTCTGCAACAGGTAGTGGAAGATTTTACCTTTGGAAATTTTTTGCCATTGTATCTCAGCTGAGCCAAGATTTGTTTCAAGTTTATATGTTGTACCAATTTTGAACTACATAATTGGTATATAATTTATGCACAGATTGATAGTATCAGCTTGAACTTATATGTGACACTTCAAGCTAATTTAGAATACTGGAGGTCTCAATTCTGAAGTCCGATGTACAAGCAAATGACTTTACAGCTGGGAACAATTTAAAATTTTAAACTGTTTATAAATAGGAATAAAATTATAAAAATAAAAATTATAAAATTTATCAGCTCAATAAACAATATAAACATGTGCACATCCCAGCTATCGAGAGAAATCACTCAGTAAGTACATATACATAATCTAAAAATTCTGGTTACACATACTGCCCTTCAGAGCAGGAAAGTTATACAGGAATCCTATATTACCCATTTACAGTTTCAGCAAAGCAACAGCCATGTGAAGGTGCATTTATCTGAAACAAGCAGTTATCTTCTAATTTTAGCTGCATTGTCCATTCATCTCCCCACACAGATCTCCATAGCCAAAAGAGAAGATGCGTATTGCTGTACATACAACACTATATGCTGTTTATCGCTTCTACGCACAAAAAAAACACAGAAGCCATCCAGTTTTGAACTGGCAATAAATATGTGACAGAGTGAGGATACCAAACACAACAGAAAACTACAGAGGTAAAATCATAAACCACCTAAATATTAGTTTCATTTCAAGCTTCTTAGTATAATTTTTCAAATTGAAAAAATAATATTTCATAATGCAGAACAACCTCAAAATATTCCTCAGAAGACTATTTCATCTGTACTAAATATGTAATTTTAACATATTCTTATATTGCTGTTGTTACAGAGCTGTTCTATATAGCATGCTATCTGTAGGAACATCTGGTAAACACACATGGAAGAATAATTCAGGTAATTCCTGAATATTTCTATTTTTTTTCTAAATGCTCTAAGGCACCTCCAAGAACAAATAAATTTACCAAAAAACAAACAATCAAAACACTATACCAAGAAAAATATATTTATTGTATATTAATGCAGTGAATATTATTAAAGTAATCCACTGTCCCAAATAAAGTGCACAGCACTAGCAGAAGCAGGAAATAAATTATCTTAATCTAAGTTACAAAGCCTATACTTTTAAAGATTTCTGGACAACTAAAATTTCTTATTTGTAATGGTGTTGCATTCTATAATCACTGACAACTTAAAAGCAGTGAAAAAGACAGAAGGGGTGACTTCTCAATCCCCTTCTTTCTGCCCTGACAGCCTGAATTCGCACTGCCTATGGCAGTTTTCAAACCCTTCCATATGTGATTTTAACTTCGTAATGAAAGAGTTAAAAAAAAAAATAAAAAAACTCTACAGTTTTCTGTTATGATAGTGGGTTACGCATGAATCAGAGCTCTTCTAACAGAGGAATCCAAAAAGTATCAGTCCCAGCAAAAGCTAAGGAGCAGGAGTGTGCAACCAGCAGCTGTAAGGGCAACAGCCCTGTAAACTATTAGGTAAGGTCAGTTGTGGAACAGTTCTCTAAGGACCACAAATAGTTCAAACAAATCAACTGCAAGCAGAAACTAGATTTTCTGAAGAAGAAAGGCTGTAAGAGAAATTCAATAGTGCTGATAACACCACTTCAAAACAAGTCTCTGGGATCTGACAGAGAACTCTAAAGTAATCCTGTCAAGTTTTGAGCTGGAAGGGAAAAGCTTACCTTCAGCTGTTTAGTGTATTTTGCCACTTGGAAATATTTTTTATTCTCAAATCACTTCTTCTTTAGTTTACATATTGGGAGATACTGATAAACATTGTGGGTTTCAATTACACCTGAAGCATTTTAATATATAAAAAAACAATCCAATAAAAGCCCTCTCAGAAGTTAGGCTAAATTAACTTCACCGCAAAGTTTTTCATTATCACTGC
Source organism: Pterocles gutturalis (assembly GCF_000699245.1). NCBI lineage: Eukaryota > Metazoa > Chordata > Aves > Pterocliformes > Pteroclidae > Pterocles > Pterocles gutturalis. The sequence continues at coordinate 8,512 of NW_010114161.1, forward strand.
ATACAATAGTCTTAAAAGACACGGGGAGCAATGTCCTTTTTCAGAAATTGTGCCCTCATATTTGGTAACAATGTGCATTACATGACCAGTATCCTGCAGTTCCTTTGACTCATTGTTCCTACTTTTGCTTCACTGTATCCAAGCTTTAAACTAGACCAGAGAACCTGCTTAGGGAAAAAAAAAAAAAAAAAAAAAGGCAGACAAAAAGTTCCACTTCCCCCCCACCAGGAGAATTAGTTCTAGTTCTCTGATTTGATTTGTTTTCTACCTGCAAAACCAGCTGCATCAATATAACAACATAAGAAAAAGCAGAAGTTGCTTAAATTGGAAGGACATCTAAGAACATCTTTGGAATCACAATTTGAGGAGAGAGAGTGTTTTCATTTTTTCTGTAATCACTTTCTGTAACACACACATCCGCATGATAGATACGCCCTAGAAAAAAGAGCCAGGACTTATCTAGAGGGAAATGTGTTTACCTCTGCCTTTTTCAAAAACTCACCAACATGTGTACATTTAATTCATCTGTAACACTACCTGTCAGCACTGGCATAAGTGACAGTGGGAAAGCAATAAGGAATCATGTCCTGTACATCCAAATACAATATTTTGCTGAAAAAACACCCAACACAGTTAGCAGCAACGTACTATACCATGAACATTTAGATTAATTTTTAACTGAAACTAAAGCTAAGTCTTCAAATTCATGTTCTAGCATCTACATAAAACTTTTTTTAAGATGCCAAGAGGTCAGTTTCATTACTAAACTTGAATAAGACAGGTGCAGTCCTGTATGAAGAACTGAGCAGACTGAACAGCTCACTGATGCTGAAAAGGATCCCTCATACCTTCCTCCTCCTACTTACCTTGCACCAATTCAGGCTAGTTTTGTGACCTTCAGTTAATTCTTACCAAAAACCATCGAGAAGGAGGAAAATTATTTGGTTTAGGTTTAAAACAAACAAACAAACAACAAACGACAACAAAAATACTCCAAAATAACTTCAAATGTTTTTCTTTGTTAACTGTTTTTTGCTGTTGTTGCTGCTGTTGTTGCTTTTTTCACTGAAGAACTGCAGTTTAATGAAAATTTACACACCACGCATGACCGCATAGGTGAGGGAGAGGGCGTGGGTGTGGAAACAAACACCTAACTCAATACCCAACCTAAAACAGTTCAGTTTGGGACTAGTCTGTTGATTTGGAGGTTTTTTACTGTATCAAACAAATGCTACAGCAATTTAATTACTGAGCTGTAATTCTTACAACTTTCAATATTTGGACTAGACACACAGCATAGAAGTATTAAGTGTGTATCTGTTGTTTCCAAAATTGTTCCAACTTTTAACAAGTCCTAGGTATACATATTCGGCTCGCCCCGCCCCCCCCTCCCAAAAAAAAAAAAAAAAAAAAAGAAAACAATAAACAACACAAACAAACAAGTAAAACCACACAGACTCCAGACTCGACCTGTTGAGATTCAGCATTCTCCAAAAACTCTTCTTCTGCTGTGGCAGGCTCCAGCTCGGGGCTGCAAGGGTCCGGGCAGCACTTTTCCCACGGCTGCGCCCCAGCCTGTTCTGCGTTCTCGGCGCTCCCCCTGCTGACACTTCTCGGTAAACACGGCAAGAAGGAAGCAGCTATGCTGAGACAGAGAGAACGACACACCAAATCAAGAGGCTGGGTTTACAGAAGCCGAGATGATGGACAGATGTTTATGAAGCATTTGGGGACACAAGAGCTACTGCTGGGAGGAAAGACTTTTGGCCTTCGGTTTTTCTCTGCTCTCTTCTGTTTCTGCAAGGCATCTGTTTCTGTAATATAACTCCCTTCAAAACTTGGTTTTACGATGCTTATTGCTCTCAGCAAAATGTATCTTATACCATTTTTGATACTGAGCTTTGATACACATCCACATTATGGACATTTTTAAAAGAAAATTAAAACTTTGTAAAGATTAAGCAATCTACTAGGAGCTGGAAAGTTAAAATGTACTGGAATTACTCATACAATCTTAATTCTACTTCATAAAACATGCATTACAATGCAGTCTGAATTAAATCCTCTTGGTCCCATAAATCATTAATTTTTTTTCTTCGCCCTATGACTCCCGCTCCATTCCACAGGATCAAAGCCTTACCAGATGTAGATATAGAAAGCTGGAGATCAAATGAAGAGGGGAAAGCAGAAAGAGAAATGTTTAATGACATCAAACAACTTATTTCTTCTGTCAGGGACAGATTTCCTGTGAGATGGGTCAAGTTTTTTAAACAAATATCCTTGCATTTTTTCTTATTTTTTGTGCCTTATAATGTGTCAAGAGGGTTAAATTAAGGTTAAGCACTATTTGAATTTGAATTCTAAATAAGTATTGTTTTGCATTGAAATAAATTTTTTGCTGTTACCATATGACAACCTTCAGGGAAGAAAAGCATTACCCACTGTCAGAGGAAGCCTGAAAGCAACAATACATTGCCCTTTTATTGGATCACAATGCACTATTAACATGAAGCTGTTACTTAACTATTGCTGAATCACAAATGTATAGTACTTAACAAAAAGAAGCTTATGCTTTTAGCCCATTAGTAGATTCTGCTTTGAGTACCGCAAAGAGCCACTAGGTGACTTAATCAACACCATCGTAAGAGGCTTTGCACCACTGCAAGCAAGCAACATTCAATTCGACAAAGTACTGGAGCAAGGAGCTGAGGACATGCTACAGGGTCAAACTAACCTATTTAATGCGGCACACAGAAATATTGTATATACTTTAAGTTCTCTTTTCCTAAATAATCCATAATACTTTTATTTGCTTTTCTGACCATAGCTAAATGTGGAGGTGATGTTTCAGAGAACTGCCCTAAGCGATTCACAAAACTTCTAAGATGTACTATGGCAGAGGGCAGTTGACTCAATGGTTATCTGCCATTAAAAGTGGAAGAAATCTGCCTTCCCTGCCTCTATACTCCCTAAAGTATTAGCTTTTTGCCAGCTTTGTATCATGAACTGGCACAACATAGTGTAAGGTGAACAACGATTGTAGTGCTCAGGAGGCTGCTGGAGTGAGATGGGAAGGACCATCTTTCACTGATCACTGGCAGTTACATGAGCTTAGCGTGATTATCAAACCAAATGCTATTAGTTAACGAAAGGCAGATGTCTAAATAGGTTTCTTTCTCCCTTTAGGAAACACTTTATAATTATTAACATTTAATTACATCTACAATTTTATTGCTCAGTGTCAGAATCCTTCCATGAGAACATGAACATAGATATTTAACATATATCAAGGTGATTTGTGCATGCTTATTTTGAAACTATTTTACTTGAATTTCTACTGCAATTTAACTTCGAGTATTACCACAATGGATGTGACCAAAGTGCTTACAGTTCTTACCTTAGTCTCTCTATCTGGAGAAAGTGAGAATTATATTGACCCATTGACTGTAAAGACGCTGGCATTTACTTCTATAAAGCACCAAAACTACTCACTACTGAAAGCAATCATCCTGTTTCTTCCACACTGCAAGCATTCCCCTGTGCAAGTTACAGAGCTCATACAACTTTTCAGTGAGTGGGTTTAGCTCTCCTAGCTGATAAAAAGACATTTGCTTTTCTTTTCTTCCCGTTTGTTCCCTGCTAGCTCAGAAACCTAAATGGACTCTCTGATAGATCAGATGGTTACCTAAACTCAGAGCATGTGGGAAAAAAAGCATGCCCAGAAAGAGGGAGGGAGAAGGAAGAGTGAAACAACTCCCTTCAACAGCAGAGAGCTACAAGTCTTACTCAACACATTTCATTTAGCTAGGTGTGTCCTTTGTATGAGGTAGAAAAGAATGTGGTACCTAACATTTTTGTCTGATGAATACACTTAGAATTATTCAAATGACTAAATTAACTGTCTCCAGTGTTTTTCATTGCTTAGATACTTTTACTGCTAGCACACTGACAAATCCATGCACAGCTTCTGTGCATTAGTATTTTCCATAATTAAACCAATACCACGAGAATATTTGTGCTTTGTAGGAAGTAAGCCTCACAACTGATGCATTGACTAAAAACATATTAATCACTAGGATACAGTCTGCAAAGCTATTTCAACAAGAGACTTAAATAGACAAAAGAAAACATGGCTGTAATTGATACCATTGAGATCTCGATCAATAAAGGTTTTCATTAAATAGGCAGCAATAAAACATGAGTCTGTTACACTCCACTACAGTTCTCTAGTTCTCTACTATTTACACTCAAAGTTTTGGTCACTATGTTTTCTGTAGTCTATGTATTCACAGAAAGTTATAATAATCAATGGAAGATAGGATAAATGTTTCATCACAGGGCCTGCCAGCTGTTAACTGCTAAGCCAAGACACGCAGCAATTACCCTTTAAATTGTAATTGCTCTCATGTGATGGTCGCTTACGGCATTACAGTCACTCCATCAAAGTCTTTTGAATGGGGCTTTGCCTCAAGCCACGTTCTGTGTCTTAGGTAAATCATCACAATAACACTCAAGGCATAAACATTAGCATTTAAAAACAATGCCATTCACTTCAAGCATGTATTTTCCTGTGTTTATTACTTTCCCAGCCACTGACACTCCCACTTGTAGTTTTACTGAGCTCCCTGATTAGTTTTAACATTGCGGTGTTGAATGGTCTGGCAAAAACAAAGTTTGTTATGAATCAGGACCCAAAAAACCAAACCACTGAAGTTTAAATATCAGCTAAAGGAAACATGACAGAAAGATTTTACAGAAAAAGTTATGTTAAATAATAGTAAAAGCCTTAAAAAAATAAACCAACAAACAAAAACAGAAAACGCATATTGGGTTTCTAACATAGGAGAACACTACACATTCATATCTTTTATAGTGCAGTCACATGCCAACGCATGAAAGATTAGTCGTTATGTCATCTACTTCTATTTACAGTAAATGAGTCTGTATTTAAAACATGGCAGCCATCAGAGCCACTTTCATTTTATGTCTGTGCACGGGTTTCTACTAACAGTTACACCAACACAAAAAAAAAATTGTTGCCAATACATTTTATTTTATCCAAGAAGCAACAAAAGTCCTTAATGGTATGTTTAACTGTGTTGTTTACAACTAAAAATTAAAACTACCATTATCATTTTTTAAATTACTGCATTAAATTAAAAAATATTCTCAGCAGCAAAAATTCCCAGAACAATTCTGACACAAATCCATGACAGTTTCTATCACCAGCAGATAAAGCAAAGGGGATTCCCTACCACCACCCTTTAAAAAGATAATTGATTTTCAAAAAGAGCTAGGCAATATGGAAATCCTTACTCCTAGCCTCCTGAGTACAATTTCAAAGCCAAACTACTTCAGAGGATGTAAAGAGAAATTCTAGAAAAACTTTCTCAAGTGATTCAGTCCCATGAAAAAAGTAGGAAGGAAGTCTCACCAGCCTAACCACAGCATGAGTCTGAAAGACTACTCTACTACAAAAATATTGTATTAGCATTCTGTGTCTTTTGAAATTAAGGTTTTTCTCCTAAAAGCTATAAAATCGATTATTCCAATCGAGCCAGATAATTACAAGATCAGTGACTGAAGGATTTACAAAACAAAACAAAAACACAAACCCAGAACCTTCATTAAAACTAAAATGCAGATTTAAAGACTGACATCATAGTGGCAAGCTTTTTGTTGATTAAAAACATTTGTTCATTTATTAAAATAAGCACAATAATAACTAACAACTAGAAACAATAATATAATAAAGGAATGATGTCTTCCTGATCCTTCTGATTAGATGTTAGCTGTAACATGAGATATATTACAGTGAACCACTTCAGAAATTGTCTACAACCTTATCATTTTTACAGACCGAACTTTATTCTTTCTGGGACTAATTTGTAGGTTTGTAGGACTAGGAACCAACCTAACTGAAAGTATGTAATGGTCCATCTCAGAAAAAACATCCTGAACACTGAATTATGTCCCAGTAATTTTTCCACAACGTTACACTAAGAGTTCAAACCTACACCCCTTGATTGTTGTCAAAGCAGACTACTTTGCAACAGCCTCCTGCCTGTCTTTTTTTTTTTTTTTTCTTTTAGACTGATTTAATGTGGTAAATGCAGAAAAATAAACTACAGAGTTCTCTGTGGGTTTTTTTGTTTGTTTCTTGGGGTTAGATTTTTTTCCTTAAGAAGGAAAGCTGTAACTTCTAACTTGCATCCTAATTGTTTTTAAGAGGTGTAGACTGCTGTGGGTGGAATTAGAAGCTTACATGAAAACAATGCAACTTCCATCCCTTTTAGTGGATTCAAATAGGCTTTTCAGTAAAACATAAGTGTCAAGTATGCGAAGTAATTTCTTTACTTCACAATGTATGTAGCTACCTCCTAGAAGTTTCATACTGATAAAAAAAAAGAGACTGCCCAGATAGTCAAGAGAATTTTGCTCATTATTACAAGGAGAACAAAATAATTTTTTAACTGCAGATGTATGTATGAAGAATATTGAAAGTCAGCATCTAAAAATTTCTTACTTAGGTCATGCTTTGACATACTTAACAAAAGAGCATGTAAATCCCACTACATTTTATGGGAGAAAATAATATTCCTGCCTGAGAAAATATAGAAAAAAAAAAAAAAAAAAAAAAAGCTAGAGGGGTAGCATTATCTGACTTTTGCCTTCTCACTACAAATACATCACCATTCTTAAAAGGTGACATGAAGTTCTTTGAAGTCTAAGAATTAACATGTTGTGTTAAACGTGTTCAGCTCTGGGTGAAAGCTAGTTCATTATCTCTGGCTGTATAAACTCAACCAGTAGTGACTGTTTACTGAAACAACGTGTAAATGAGTTAGCCTGTGATTACAGAGGATAAGGACTTGTGCCATCCCAGGCCCACTTCAGACAGTAAAAGTCGTTCTTCTCTCACCCTTATCTGAAACATCCCTGAACAGATTGCCTCTGAACAGAGTTTACAGTCCTCTTCCTTGATCAGCTTTATAAGAACATCAGAACTGTTTACTTTGAAATGCACACATTTCTTTCTTGGGGTGCTGGGAAAGGAGATAGTGTTTTAAGATATAAGTATATTCAAGCTAACTGGTCATTTTCTCAGTGTCCCTCATCCTGTCCAATATCCTGAAACATAACTGCTCGTTGCTTAATCTTCTTATTAAATAAATTCACAAGAATTAACTCGTTCTACTACCTATTAAATAATTCAAAACTTCCCATCCTGCTTTCTACAAATGACCTAACCAATTGCCATGCTAAGGCCACTGTGATCTAGTTTCAAGCCTTCTCTCCCTAAAGACTCCATTAAATCTCTGATACTACATAAACTGAAGTTAACAACTGTACCTCACACTTCAGAGGAAGCTGAGAGTCATCATTGCAGCACTCTGCCTCATGAACAGCAACGAAAAATATTTAACCTTGCATTTACAACTAACTCTTAGTTCAAACAACATCTACCCACCTCGACTTAATAAAAAGCAGCGTGTTACTCACAGGCATGTTGAGAAGATGGTGTTACTCATAGGCATGTTGAGAAGATGCTAGTATCAGTGCTTCTCCATAATTTTCACTTGTTTGTGAGCTCGACGACTATTTACTTGTTCCTACCTCGAGTCAGCCTCCTGTCCTGGCAGAAAGGCAATAGGATCCTTCCAAACCTTGCTTCGAACAGGAAAGAGAGGCTCCAAATTTGGGTTTAGCTCTCACAAAAGAGGTCTCTCTGTGTCCTCCTTTGTTACCAGTCCCTTCTGAGTCCTCATCCTTCATATCAGGAGATAAAAGATTGAAAATCACGGCGTGGTTCAAGACCCGAGACCAGCTTGGGCAGCATAAAAAGCGCAGGCCATCACGCAACTATCAGCAGCTACGTGGTCAAGAGACGACTTAGAGCTGAACTTGGCGCCAGGTTAGGTAGCCTTGAGTTCTGCTAACTACCGCGTCCAGAGATTAGGCGGATCTAACAATCACCCGAAAGGGGAGATTAAAGAGTCTCTCAATGGGGTCCTTTGTTCTCGGCCTCATCTGATGCTTTGCGGCCTTTTCAAACCACGTCGCGGAAGACGCTTTAAATGTTTGCCCGCAAAGCCGAGGCGGCTTCAGTGAGCGGGGAGTG
>NW_010114162.1:0-1285 GCF_000699245.1 Pterocles gutturalis
AAATCAGTGGGAAGAGAAATCCCGCTTCTCCCTCATTTCCCTTCCCTGCTCTCTGCACGACATTGCAGCTTGCGTGGCCAGCCCGGGAGCACTGGCCTCGGCTTTCGGGGTTTCACAGTGCGCCCAGGGATGGCTCGAGGCCGTCGGTGCTGACTGAGGCAGCTCCTGTTCCTGGAGAACCCAGACTCCACCTTGAAAGGCACAGGACAGTGCAGGAGCTCCATCTTGGCAGAACATCAGAACCACTCCCTGCCCCTCGCCAGCCTCCCGTGCAATGTCACCGTGAGGAAAGGCTCCCTGCGGCACTGTCACCTGGCTCCTGTTTGCCAGAGGTCCAGACGGGGACGTTACTGGTTTAGCCCCGGATCCAATCCCAGTCTCGCTGAAAGCATCAGTTTCTGCAACACCAGCACCTGCCCTCGGGGAGGTTCGAGGAGCAGCAGTGATGGACCAGCACCGGAGCCGGAGCAGATACTCTGCAGCACGTCTGCTCCTCTCTCTTAGCTCCTGCCAAGCATTTGCTGTTACATTGTTCTGGCTATGTTGTATGGAGCAGGAGACATTTTACAGGAATAGCCTGTACCGTTTTGAAACACAAAATAACGTTTTTAAGGGAAAACCCCACAGTGACTGACCTGCTTTAAATGTTTTTTTTTTTTTCAGAAAAAGGTGAGAGGTTTCTAATAGAGGAACAGATGCACAAAGGAGAAAGCTGGGTCCCTCCAAGGAAGGCACATCTTCATTCCAGAAGGAATCAATGGGCAGTCGGACTCTGTGCAGCCTAATTTTCAGCAATTCAATGCATCTCCTGGCTTTTCATGGCAGTTGGTTTTCCTTGCTCCTACAGCAAATCTTTCTACAAACACACTGAGGTGTTGGATCAAAGCTGGCTCGTAGGGGAAGCACCACGCTGGAAAGCTCCAAGCTGAGCTGATCTTGGTGAGGGACCGGCTCCACCAGCCCACGGCTTCCCACTGAATGGTCCCTGGGCTTTGCAAAAGAACACTTGATGTAAATTAAACTCAGCATGCAGAGGATCGGAACTGGGGGCAGGTCAGAAGCTGCTGCGTGAGCGGGGATCACCAGGGTTGTGTTCCTACAGCCACTCGTGAGCTCGCCTCGGAGCAGCGTGAAGTTCAAGGTACCCCTGAGCAGGGTGTGGGGGCTTCTGCCCCAGCCGGAAAGCGAGTCTGGCTCCGGGCTGGCTCAGGGCTCAGGGCTGGCTCAGGGCTTGGGGCTGGCTCCGGGCTGGCTCAGGGCTCGGGGCTGGCTCAGGGCTCAGGGC
>NW_010114163.1:0-210 GCF_000699245.1 Pterocles gutturalis
GGTATGGCTCGCTGAGACCAGCCCCATGGGATTGGTTGGGGTTTTTTTTTTTTCTCCTTTTTTTTTTTTAAGTTCTCACCATCAAATTCAAGCAAAATTTCACTTTTTCAATTATTTTTTTATTTTTTTTTTTTTTAGTTCTACATTTCTCGTGGAAAACAAAAGATTTCGCCCATTTCGCAGCAGAGCAGGGCTGAGAAATTCTTCCAG
>NW_010114163.1:243-1273 GCF_000699245.1 Pterocles gutturalis
AAAGTCCCAACCCAAACCGCCTCGGCCATCCATCACTTTGGGTGAACTGCTGGATAATTGTTTAACCATTTCTTTCTTTTATTTTTTTTAAAAAAAAAGAGCACCAAAAAACACCACACTCGCTCACAGAGGAAGTTTTCTTTAAAAAAAAGAAAAAAAAATTAAAAAGAAATTAAACATTGATCCTCAAAACTGCCTCTCACCTCGCTGGGGAGGTAGCTAAAGCCACCACCAGCTCTAATTTCACATGCACTTATTTGGGTATAAAATTTTTTTTGCCTCCTTTAATTTTTTTTCCCCCCAACAGAAATTAAAAAAAAAAAAAAAAAAAAAAGAAATGAAAACACTGGATTACCTTTGCTTTTTAGGTACTGAATGTTCAATCTCTAGCTGTTTTCCATGAAGCTCCACTTTCCCTAAAAACAAAATGTTGTCTGGTTTTGAAAACCTGGGTGGAGGGGTCAGAAAGCTTTGGATAACACACTTATCACGTGAAAGCTGGCAATTTCATTCAAATTCCGGCAAACTGCGCGCAAAGACATTTTCTGATCCCTTTACAAGTGCATTTTATTCAATGTAAGACTGGCTTCAAATGGGAAGCGGTGGGAGGGAGTGGTGAGCTCTCTGGACAATGTTCCTTAGGAATATTTAATTCCTTAGTTCATCCCGCTTGGAGGGAAAGAAAATGTTGAGGAATTCTATTTGGAGAGCAATCCTTTGCTTTTATTTCATTCCGCCTTGGTGAATTCCCTGCGAGAAGTCTTTGGGGCAAATTTCTTCCCCTCCCCATTAAAAGGCTCAAAAATTGGAACTCCATGGCAGAAATGGATTTCTCTTTGAAAATGGAGTGGGGTTCTTTGCTGCTGGTTTATTATGATGATTTTTTTAATTTATTTTTTTTTTTTTGAAGGGGAGAGACGAAAGGAAGAGCCCAGTGGGAGCCCAAACCGAGTTAGGGGAAGGGGGTGGGAAAAAATTTAAAAAAAAAAAAAAATTCAATTTTTTTCAAAATTCTCTGCTTCCCGGGGAG
>NW_010114164.1:0-9020 GCF_000699245.1 Pterocles gutturalis
CCGCTCAGCTTGGGGTCATCAGCAAACTGGCTGAGGGAGCACTGCATCTCCTCATCCAGGTCATCAATAAAGATGTTAAACAGGACAGACCCCAAAACCCATCCCTGGGGAACACCACTGGTGACCGGCCGCCACCTGGACTTCACTCCATTCACCACGACTCCCTGGGCTCGATCTGTCACCAAGAGGTCAAGGAAGGCTCACGTTTGTCTCTCGCAACGCTCTCTTGCCTTTCCAGGCACCTGGACCCAGCACAGGCTGTCTGCACGCACAACCAGCCTGCACGGCATCAAGGGAAACCCCAGACTGCAAAAACTTCCTGCCCGGGGCTTTCTTCCTCTACCTCCAGTTCTGCACCGAAGCAGGATTTAGAATCTCACCGGTGAAATTTTAAGGTCTCTCCCCATTCAGTCAAAAAAACTTGATTTTATCTGGAAGAGAAGAAACCTCCTCTCCCTTCCCAAAGCCCCCAGCCTGCGGCTCCCTGGAGTGGTAGCAAGCATTTTGTCTTTCCTTTCTAAAATGTAAATGACCTTCATCATCCTCACCTTGATCTTGAAGGCCCTCTTAAAGCCACTGGCAAAGAAGCCTCCAAAGGGCCCGATGAGGGAGGCGAAGGTCGACAGCGCGATGCTGTGGATTTGGAAGGGGTACATCCGGACCGTCTTCTGCAGAAAGGAAAACAGGGCAGAGAAGGATTTTTAACGAGACCAGCACTGTCCACCGTTCGTCCCTCTTTCTGTGCTCTCCAGGCTTTTACCAGTTGGTTTTCAAGTGGTTTCACGTCCCACCAGACTCGGGACAGTTTGAGTCTCCAACCAACATGGAGCTAAATTCCCCTTTTATGGCTGTACCGTCATCCCTTGACTTGTTCCTTTGAAGACCATAAAAGCAGAGCCCTGGTCTCTTTTCTCGGTGTTCCCCATAAATAAGCTCCAATAAAGAGAGGGAGTCCTACCCAGCCCACCACGGACTGCAGCACCGCGGGGATGTTGTACTCCTGCAGCTGGAACAGCTCGGACGGCTCGCAGTCTACGGTGAAGCTGTTGGTGTCGTTGTTGAACTCCACCGGACACGTGAAGCACCGGTACCCGGACATCACGTAGGAGAGCTTTGGGGAGAGAGGAAAAAAAGAGATGCAGCGAGAGAAAGCAGGATGAATATTTTCCTGAGCAATGCCGCAGAGCTGGTGTCGAGGGAAAAGGCCACTCAAGGAGACCCGGCGAGGAGGGAGCCGCGCTCCCAGGTTCATTAAGAAGATTACTCCGCTGAGAAGCACTAATTGGCTGAAGGCAGAGTAACGTTTTCATTGAGAGCATCTGTTCAGCCAGCACGATGGGAGCCCTGCACGACCAAGCTGAGCCAGGCTGCACCTCTCGGCTGGGTGGAGACTACCAGACACAGAGACCATCGTAAAACCAGAGGAGAATATTCCAAGAGTGAATTCTCCACGCCGCCCTCGAAACGATGATGCACAACATCACTCCAACAGCAGCAGGCAGAAAGCGTCAAGGATAATGCAATGAGCATGTCAAAGGGCCTGACAGGGACAAAAAACTTCCCCCAGTGCTCTGCTCCCTCTGCATCCAGCACAAAACACGGCCGCGGAGCAGTTCAAATCCCGGTCAGTAAGGAAAATGTGACAGCTCTGCAAAAGTTGGGAGAGCTCACAGCTTGTCTGCATTTTGGAGACAAAACCCTGTCACCCTGCAAAGGGAAAAGGCCGGTAAAAGAATGGAATACGCACCGTGATTGCTACTTACCAGCAGTCCAAACAAAACGGTGGCAAAAAATCCTCCGATAAAACCCTCCCAGGTCTTCTTTGGGGAGAGCTGCCAGAGAAAGGGAGAGATTGAGAATTACCAACTGCACGTCTCCGCATACCTCCGCAGCCCTTCTCCGCTTGCGAGTCGCTGACGCCAACACAAGTTTGTGCCAACAACCAACAAATGAGGGTTTGGTCAGAACCTGACGCCAACGTCTCAGTCTGGAATGGTTCACAGCCGCGGAGGCTGGGACGCACACTGAGATTAACTTGCTTCAGACCCATGAAAAGCCATAAAACTGGAGATGAGGGAACACAGGACTAAGACCCAAAGAAGCAAAATGCGTGTTTGGTCCATCGAAGCGTTACCCACCTTGATGAGCGGGGTGCGGCCGAAGAAGAACCCAAACATGTACGCCATGATGTCGTTGCAGATCACGCAGGAAATGGGGACGATGAACCTGGATGGGAGAAGGGTCAAACCGTTGGGAAGTGCCAAGATCAGGCAATTCCAAGACTGAACAGAACGAGCAGTTGCTTCGTAAGGTGCTTTGCGGTGCCCTCACATTGACGTCTCCCCCTCAACGCAACCCAAGGAGCAACCACCTGAACCTCCTCGAGAAATCTGGGGGATTACTCTGGACTAAGAAGAAGGTTGTGCACCCAGAAGAGCCTGGTTTAAGCCCATTTTCTTTTGCCAGACATGATGTGCCCCCAAAAAGGCTGTGGGCAGGAGGAACACGCAACCTCAGAGCTGCCAAAATGAGTTCCCGGCGCTGCTGGTTTTGGGAAGACCAACCACCAAAGGGGCTTCCCCTCTGCAGAGCAGCTGGAGCAAGGTGGCAGGTGACTTCCTTCCTTTCACGGTGCTGCTTTTAACGTGACCCTGACGGCATTGCCCCAACCCAAGTGCCCAGCAGCACCTTCCCATCCATTTGCTCCATGTGGGTATAAAGAAAAAGCATCTACACGTGCCTGCCGCTGCCAGAAAGGTCCCTGCAGCCCTCAGCAACTTTCAGATTATGCTCTACAACAACTCTTCAGTTGCACAAAGCAAGTCCTAAGTCACTAAGGTATCACAGAATCCCAGGAGGGTTTGGGTGGGAAGGGACCCTAAAGCCCATCCAGTCCCACCCCCTGCCATGGGCAGGGACCCCTCCCACCAGCCCAGGTTGCCCAAAGCCTCATCCAGCCTGGCCTTGAACCCCTCCAGGGATGGGGCAAAAATGGGAAAAATCTTCCTCCTAATATCCAGTCTAAATCTACCCTCTTTCAGCTCAAAATCTTTTGCTTTTCTACTCCAAACAGGTTGGTCCCCCACAGGAAGCAGACTCTCCTTGGCCATTTGTTTGGTTTTTTTTTTAAATAACAGTTTTAACTCAGAACACGGTCATCCGTTTCAAGCTGCAGAAATCAAAGCAGCTCAGAACACAGGGCAACTCACCAGATCATTCCTTCAAACAGGTTGTGAATGATGAGGTGCGACTGGGTAACAACGATGAGCAACGTCACGTGGGTCCATCCAAACTGGAAGAGAAGAGAGCATGCCACTGGAGACCCTGCCCATGCCCAGCACCGCCAGAAACCAGCCACCTCTTGGACAGAACAATTCATGCACGTGAGCATTTCTAGCATGCTCCTTCACCGTGACAACCACCACGAGTCACGAAGAGCAGGCAACAGCCACCTGGAGTAATTTAGGGGCACGTTCTTCAGCTCAAGCCCAGAGGGGACCTTCATGGGGAAGACTTCTACTGGACCAAATGCTCTTTTGCCCACCCCATCCTATCCATCTCCTTTTTGGAAAGCAAAACTCGCTGTGTCCATGGTCAAACACGAGCAACGTCCTACTGACGTTTGGGAAAAGAGGGACATGGCCAATTAACCCTGGTGGCCATCGACCCTCCACGCATCCTCTCAGCTTGCAGAAAGTTTCTTAATATCCTCCAGCAGTGCCAAGAGAGGAGAATAACTGTTTGCAGGGAAATTCGGTCATAGCCACCTTCCTAAAAATACAGTCTGCTCACAGGAAATTTTCTTCCAGGTGGCGTGACAATGCGCAACCGCCTCAGAAGCATCTACTGACACGTATTCCCCCACACAACATTTCTGAGCAGCCTACACCATTCATTCTGCTGCCTCCAACGCGGGGCAGCCGTGCCCGACGTTTAACCTTACCATGTAGAACTGGAGGCGATAGTGTTTCTTCACCAGGCTCAAGACAAACATGCAGAAACCTGGTGAGGAACAGAAGGAAAGTCAACGGTGGGAATATATCTTCAACAGTCAGAAATAATTTTTTTTTCCATGATGTTGCGCAGCTCCTTAGGTTCTTTATTCTAGTCAAATAGAAATGTGGAGCGGGAAAACACCACAGTTTGGAAGTCACAAAATATCGTTGCCTACAAGTAGCGCTTGGACAGATGAACGGCTCCTCCGGAGCCTGGTGTAAGAGACCGGCCAGCGCTACTCTGAGCACGCGGCCAAGTTCCAGCGTCACTGAGGAGCTGGGATAACTTGCTGCCTTGGACACTATACTCAGGACAAGAGTAGTTCAGAGAGATTCCTTCCCTCCAGCCCAGCCAAAGATGAACGGACAGAAAACGTGGTCTCTACCTGTTAAGTACAGGGCGAAAGAAATGAAGCGGTGATATTTGCTGAGAATTCGCAGGGGCTCCTCTCTCTGAACCAGGGTGAAGAAATAATCCGTCGCGGTCTCACCATAGAAAAAATAGTTGACGCAGAGCAGGAAATACCTGTGAAGGGGGCGGATGCTCGTTAGCAGGAACCCTAAAAGGTTTCTGGAGAAACACAGACAGGGGCTGATCCCTACGCTGCAAACACGCTATCTTCAAGTGAGAGGCAGAACTTTATTTCCCCCAGCTGAGAAATGTCACCATCACTTAAACCAGCGGCTGCAGGACTCAGCTCTGCTCTGGGATGGATCCCACCACCCGGGGTGGTTTTGACCTTCTGATGCACCAGGACTTTCTGCCTTTAGGTGGCAGTCCTCACCTGGCCTCTGCCAGCTTGGGCACCCTCCCAGCTCACGCTCTGTGCTTCCTGAAAGCCCTGCTCCTGCCCTCTCCCCAGATTTTCCATCTCACGCCCAACTCCAAACCCCATCCCACCCATGTCTGTCCCTACGTCGTGACGCCTGTCGGTGCTGTCTTGATGCAAATCTCTGCGTTTTGTTAATAACAGGACAAGGTTTAGCAATACGGACTTTTTCAAGGTATTTGGGGTTTGCTTTTCCTTTACAAGAGCTGCTAACACATGACACCGGTCAACCCACCACAATCCCGGGCTCTCTGGCTTGGAGGCAGCCAGAGGACCCCTTGGTGGCTGTCTGCGGTGAGATGGAGGGAGGATGGAGGGGAGAACAGAGGAGAGGATGGAGGGGAGGATGGAGGGGAGGTCGGAGCGGGGGACGGAGGAGAGGACAGAGGAGAGGATGGAGGGGAGGATGGAGAGGAGGACAGAGGGGAGGATGGAGGGGAGGATGGAGGGGAGGACAGAGGGGAGGATGGAGGGGAGAATGGAGGGGAGGACAGAGGGGAGGATGGAGGGGAGGATGGAGGGGAGGACAGAGGATCCCCCAGGGAGGGGAGCAGCCCCCCTACTGACCAGCTGAGCGTCCTGAACCAGGGCAGGTCATACGAGTGGTACACATTATAGCCAATGGTGATAATCTCATGGAAGCATTTGATCTGGACACACATCACCTGCACAAAGAGACAGCCAGAAGCTGTAATACATGTTGGCTAAACAGCTCTTTCCCCAAGGAGATAAAAGACATGCATGTACAGAGCTAAGGACACTTGAGCAGTCACCATCAGTCTGGCAGGAGTCTCCTAACCCAACGTGGGACCTCACCAGGTTGTTCTTCTCTCCCCTTTCCTCTGCAGGAACCCCTCGTATTAGTTTCAATCGCAGCCAAATGCTGACCGTGAAGGCAGGCAGTCACAGATTCCTTCCAGATTTCCTCCATGGACGCAGCAAGCTGAATTAGGACCTCCAAAATATGAGGCTCTGAGCTTCCCACCCCAGCAGTGGTCCCAGCAACCTTCCCCCTGCTGCTGCTGCGAACGTCAGGGCATCTCTCCGGAGCACTTACTATCGTCATTAAGACCAGGGGTCCCAAGTAGATGATGATGAAGAAGAAGGTGATCATCGCCAGCGTGAGGATGCCTCTCACCCACCAATTCTTCCATCTGGGCCATAGAGAAAGGCAAGACGTTAGAGAAAGTCAAAACAAAGCAAGGAAGCAGGACAGCACTTCTGCTCTCTGCACACCACAGGAAGGAAACTCAGCCCCGGGAACTCCCAAGTTTCCTTTCCGTGCTGCAGAGAGACCTCGATCTGCTGCTCAACGCCTGGCTGGGCTGCAGGGCTCCAGCTCAGTCCTCCCTGCTGTGAACCTCACTAAACACACAAAGCATCAGCCAGAGCACCTCCAAGGATGCTGAAAAGGGACAGGAGAGCATCTGTTCCTCTTCTGCTCCAGGTTTCCCACCCCTGGGACAAGCTGCATGGTACGTTCAAATAAAACGGGGACCATTCCCCCCCTCTACACTCCTCTTCACAAGGAGACACGGGCCCTGGCGTGTTGTACCCCCGCTGCTCTCCAACAGACCCCGAGCCTCTCCATCCCCAGCACATCCAGGAGACGCCATCTCTGTGATAGGAACGAGATGCTTTTCCCCCAAAACCAGTCTGTAGAGAACATTCCCCGTTTGTTCCTATAGCTGGTGTTATCAGCGTGCTTTTCTCACGCATCCCTGCAGAAGTAGGTCACACCACCGGTTATAAACCGCAGCGGTTGAAGCCTTTTTGCTGAGAGCACCGGCAAAGCCAAACCCAACCGCCTTCTGCCCCACCCCGGCCAAGACGGAGCCGGCAGCGAGGCTGCGCCCTGCTCTCCCAGCCACCATCGCCTCCAGCAGCCTCAGGGGCACCTTCCTGCCCGCAGGGCGGGGAGGGAGAGCGCAGCGCTGCCGAGAGCTGCTCATCCAGCTTCCAGCAGCCTGCACCGCGCTGCTGGGGCTGGGAAAGCCGTGGCGAAGACGCAGGGACCTGGCAGCAGAGGGGGACGATGCTCGGTGGGTGCTACCTCGAGGACAGGTTGGAGAGAGCTCTGTTCAGGACCTCCGGAGTGTCATCCGACGTTGGCACCTGGGGGGTTCCTCCGAATTCCGATTTGCTTTCGCTGTCTGATGCTGTCTCTCCATCCAGCTTGTTCTCGGATTCTGACTCCTGCGGGTTAAAAGAGAGACAAAAAGCTTTAACAGACAGAAAGAAACTCAGCCCAGCCCACTGGATGCAACACCCACCACCGCTCTGCTGCTGCCCAAATAAAAAAAGGAGGAAAAAAAATATCCTGGGTATGACACGGGGTTATACCCATGAGAAACAACGTCAAGTGTTTTAGGTGACACACGGGATGGGTTTCACCCTCCATCAGCCTCGGCAACAGCTCCAGAACAGGTTCTGTCCCCTGGGAGCAGAAGGACACAGAGGGACGCAGCCTCATTAGCAGGAATTTTTACAAGGTCTCCCGATGCCCAGGCAGATCTCCAAGTATGCGACGCTGCCCGAATGACACAGCATGGCCTCCAAGCAGACAGGCTCAAGGCTTCCAGGCAGACTTCTCAAATACTAAAAACACCCCCGAGCCCATCCTCAGACAGCTGGAGAGGAAGAGCACGGCTTATCGCCCCGGCCCAACCTTCCTCCCAGGGCACAGAAGAAACCTGATGTGCTGGAAAGAATGACCCGTGGTTTCCCCGGGCTTGTGCCGCTCCAGCACTGAGCTCAAAGTCCTGTGTTCCCGGGGTAAATAAATACCGGCAAGGAGGCAGGGGTACTGACAGCTCTGCCAGCGGTGGAAAAAGGATTAAAAATGATCTCCTGGCTCCCAGGCACTCCCGTGCCCCCTCCCCAGCAGCAGTTTTTCCTCCTGAATAGAGGATGAATCCGAATTTCCCCATTTTGCTCCTCGATTCAGCAGCAGGGTTTCATCCTGCTCCTCGGTCCTGGAAGCAAGGCAGGAAAACGCGGCTCCACGGGGAGCACCGGAGCAGCAGGCAGAGCCACGGACCATGGGCTGTTCTCAAACTCCCGGCAAAGAGAGCGCGTCTGCAGGAAAAGCCAGGAGAGAGCCAAACGGACAAACCTGGGGGCTCTGCAAAGCCACTCCATCCCTGCGGGCTCCCAGGCTCGGAGAGGGGGGACGCCCCCAAAACAAGCATCCCCTGGTTGGTATCACCCAACGGAGGGGTTTGGGAGTTGGCCGGAACAGTGAGACTTGAGCAGCTCCCTTACTGAAGGCAGGAGAAGATGATTACTCCCCGAGCGGTGATGTATCGATGGCTGCAGGCCAGGTTCTTACAACAAAGGACATCACCCCGGTCACATCCTGCGTTGCCTCTCCCTCGCCTCGCTCCGCGCTCGCTGCCTTCCATTCCCACCCACCGGGAAGGAAGAGGAAAGCAAATCTGAGCCCTTCTGCCAGCGTCCCGGGGGTTTGCAGAGCTGGCGAGGAAATGCAACTTGGTTTTTGGGTTTTTTTATTTTCAGCTGGTTTTTAACTGACCTGTAAAATCCACTTGTCCCTTGGACTTCAGAGAGACTCAGTGCCACTTAGCTGGGAACACAGAAAAGATCAAACCCATAAGGCAGGAGGCGCAGAGACTGGAAATGATCAAATTCCCTGAAAACCGTGGGTTTGGCATCCCGTAGCAGAGCACAGGGCAGGGCGCTGCTCTGAGCAGATTCTGGGCAATCGGTGCCCAGCCTACATCTCCCATTGCAATGTTTCTCCAAGAAAAGGATTCTCTGCAGAATTCCCTTGGGAGCAATCTAATAACAGAGAAAAGCCTCAGCTCCAGCCTGACCAAACCCAGTTTCTCCTGGTCTGCAAGTTTAGGAAACGGGGGTTTTGCTTCTCTTGTTGCACATTTCGAAAAAAGAAAAATTAACGTGAGTGATTCAAGTGCAATGGGCAAAGACATGTTTGGGTATTTTGGGCAACCACCAGCATCCGTACGGGCTAAACCCCAATCCTCCAGCAGCTTTCTAACGCAGCCCAAGCGTCCATCGTCCCACGCACATCCCAGGCTCGCCAGCCACGTGCTCGGAGGAGGACGCAGCTCCACACCAGCATCCCTGCAATTTATCCCCCAAAGCGCTCAGAGTGCAAGGCTGAGCGCAGATTATTCCCTGCCTGGAGAGGACGAGAAGTGTCACAAAGTGC
>NW_010114164.1:9046-15901 GCF_000699245.1 Pterocles gutturalis
GAAAGAGCACCGATGCCCTCCTGCTCCTGGCCAAGAACAAGAAGGATGAAAGCAACTGCCCAGCTCAAGAGACGGAGGAATTTGATGTTGGAAGGGAGCTGATCGCCAGCTGCTGGCATGGGCAGTCCCCATCCCTGCCGCAGCCCCGCCGACGAGTTCTTGCACTAATTGCAAGACACCAGCGATGCAGCTAAATTGATGGGAACCACAGCAGCAGTGCCCCGCTCCACCCATCCCAGCGCCACGCCAAACCTCGCGCTGCTCCACGTGCTGGGCTCCAGGAGCAGGAGCAAAGCCTCGCCGGATCGGTGCGGCGGCGCTGGCATCCCGCTGCTCCCCTCCTCATCCTCCGCAATACCCGCAGCTCCAACAAACAGTGCCACGCTATTTCCAGGGACGACGAAGAAGGCAAGCAAGAGGTTTGCCAAGATAAAGGGACGTTGTTAGGGTTCAGCATTAAACGCCGCACTCCCTCCTGCCGTGTCTCGCTTGCTCAATTTAAACCTGATGAGAGGTGGAAGGAAACATTTTCCCTGCTGGAAAAAATTGCCCATGGGAGGGTTAACGTGCATTTTAACATCTTCATTTTGAAAACAACTGAGCGGCGGCAGGAATCAGCCCTTCTCCCTCCTTACATCTCTGAAACGGAGATTATATAGGACACTGTGCCAGGCTATGGAGAGGACTCGGCGATTGCCACTATTTTTATACCTTTTATGCAAATTGCAACCAGCAGCCTCCTAATCGGCAGCTGAAGCAGCTGAGCGGGGTGCTAACTAACTCGGTTAAGCCTGAGCTGGTGCACCCTGGTCTGGGGTCCTCGGTCCAGCTGTGGCATTGCCTCGGTACCACCCTCCCGCACGGTTCCCCCGGCATCTCGCCCCCGGATCCCCGGCCCCGCAGGACCGTCAGCAGACAGCGACGTGTGCCGCACAGCAGCTTGCAGCCGCAGCGAGTGATGCTCGCCGAGGGCTGGCGCCGGTGAAATTTCAGCTCATTGCAGAGTCGGTGCTTCTGCAAAGAGCTGGGGGCTGCAAGGGGCGGGTTTGGGCTGCGTTAAGCCCCGGGCTGCAAACAGAACGTCCCGTGATGCCGCTAAAACAGCGTTTCGGGGAGGCTGGGTCTAATAGATGGCATTCTGTCACCAGCTCTGCTGCTCACCCAAGAAACACCAGGTTTCTGACGCCTCTTTGGGCTGTTTTCTCCTTTTTCTGCCCTGGAAACAGAAGCCTGGAGAGACTTGGGCTTGCAGCAAGCTCACGCAGAGATCATCTCCTTTCCCAGCCACCGCACCCTCCGCTCTCCCTGACCCCTCCAGGGCCCTTTTTTCTGCCTTTTCTTGGTTACATTTCTTTCTAAACCCGAAGCTATGTAGCCATCGCACACATCTGATCACGCCTGAGCCAGCCAAGACTCCGAGGCAGCAGCTATCGCAGCACGATGCCAGTGTCCAAAACCTTCAATCCTGCCCCAGGGTCTCACCGAACCAGCTGCTGCCCAAGTGCCAAGGCACCCGCCACCGTCCAGCAACCCCACCGCTCCCTGCGGGCGCTCCGGCACGGGGACGGAGCCGTCTCCAGCTGTGTTTATTCCCTATCCCCTTCCCACACCCCTCCCTCACCGTGTTTTCCCGTTCGTTCCGCCGCCGACATTCCCTCTGCCCCTCTCCTCCCGGGAAGGAGGGCAAAGCGCTCCATGCAAGCGATGCCCCGAAACCTGCGGTCCAGCAACCCCACCGCTCCCTGCGGGCGCTCCGGCACGGGGACGGAGCCGTCTCCAGCTGTGTTTATTCCCTATCCCCTTCCCACACCCCTCCCTCACCGTGTTTTCCCGTTCGTTCCGCCGCCGACATTCCCTCTGCCCCTCTCCTCCCGGGAAGGAGGGCAAAGCGCTCCATGCAAGCGATGCCCCGAAACCTGCGAAACCTGCGGGCACGATGGGGAGCCGGGAAACGATTAAACCCCATTAGTAAGAGCAAAGCAAACTTTCCCTCCGGTCGCCTTGGAATCTGGCTTTTGTTTTCTGTTCCTTTTCCAGGGGAAGCATTAACTCTGTGAAACCACAAGCGGACGCGGTGGCTTTTACCGGCTTTTGTTCCCAACGCAGCGTTATGACATGGAAAGATGCTTTTTTTTGTGCAAACCTGCCTGCCCAGAGAGCCCGGCGCTCCCTTCTTCATCATCTCAGCATGGAAGGCTTCTTAAAGAATTAAAGGAATAAGTGATGGAGGAATAAAATCAAGACAGCAGAGTATGTTTTGTCCTAATTCATTCATTCCAACACCGGTCACGACGAGAAGAAAGAGGAAAACCCGCAGATCTCCTCCAGGGCTGTTCCTCCCGACCGGTGAACCGGAGCAGATGGAGGAAAAAAAAAAACCCAGATACTTACTTGCTGGTTATATTTGTGACATCAGTAGATCTAAGCGACATTTGTGAACAAGTATTTTATCGCCCTAAAGAAAGAGACACGGAGAAATGAGTTGTCTTGGCTTTCTTTAAACAACTTCACTCCTGCAAGCGGTAAGAAATGGGTGATCACGATTTAAATGGTTTTCTCGCAGCGGAAGCTCCGAGTGCTCGGGTTTTTTTTGCCCAAATATCCATGACATGATCTCAGTTGCCATAGAAACAAGTCAGCTATCTCCCTGCCAAAAATGTTTCTGCCCAAATCAGAGATCGAGTGAAGAATTCAACGCTGGGAGATTAAATTAGTTCAAGCAATCCCGTTATTTGTGCACTTGCCTTGAAGCAAGGCGCTGTTTTATTTAGGCTCCTGCCAGATTTTAACAAAAAGCCATGAAGGAAAATGCTAATACACTGCTAAAGAGATAAATAGAGTTTTTTCAGGCCATAAAATTGACAGGGAGAACAACAGGGACCCACTGTACTAAAGCTGCTCTCGCTCCCCCCGCTGCTCCCCCTCTGAGCAGGATCAAGGCCAATACAATGAATCGAAGGGATACAAACCCAGCGGCCTTGGTTTTGTTTTGCAAAAGTGGTTTGACTTCCCACGCCTGGGAAAACCGTCCGCTCCGTTCCCCTCTCCCCTTCTCCATCCCTTTACCTACACGGCACCTGCCCATCCCCTGCCGTGCCGCAGACCGACCCGCCGAGACCTCCGTCCTCCGAGCCTAAAACTCCTCCTGCTGCTCCCTAATTCCAGGATATTCTCTTTTAGGAGCTGCCAAGCTCAGAAGAGGGAAACGAGAGAGAAGTTTGGACACCACTGAAGCAGCAAACAAGCGTCCAGGCTCCATTTGTACCAAGGTCCCAAAATCAACCCAGTTTTCAGCAAGCGGGCACGAAGCAGCTGATGTCCTGTCCTCCGAGCCTAAAACTCCTCCTGCTGCTCCCTAATTCCAGGATATTCTCTTTTAGGAGCTGCCAAGCTCAGAAGAGGGAAACGAGAGAGAAGTTTGGACACCACTGAAGCAGCAAACAAGCGTCCAGGCTCCATTTGTACCAAGGTCCCAAAATCAACCCAGTTTTCAGCAAGCGGGCACGAAGCAGCTGATGTCCTGGCGCTGGGCTGGGGGAAAGCACTTGAACTCCCCAGGCTGCAAATTTATCTGCAGAACAATGACATCCACTTGCCTCACGTCCCCCCATGAAGACACCCCACCAAGCTGGGTGATCGCTTGATTTATTGTCTTTAAAAAAGTTCAATTTTCATTTCTGTTTGTACAGGGCTCCTTTCCTCACCCTAAACAGACATTTTCCCAGTTGCAAGCAGGCGCAGAAATTAGGGCTTGCCCAAAATAGGGTTAGCAGATAACATCACCAAAAAAAAAAAATAAAGTGTTTGCGCAGCGGCTGCAATAACCAGGAGAACTCCCGTGGCCATCGCACGTCCTGAACACAAGCCCACTGGGCTCGCCCGCGGGATGCGACGGGAGGTCTGCAGGGTTTGCGCTCAGCAGAGCGACCGGCTGGGACACGAGCCTGAGCTCAGCGTCAGCAGCTATGATTAACGCAGAGTCACGCATCCCCGTGACTCACTCGGCTAATCCTCCGCCTGGCCCCCAGCACAGCGCCCGCTCTGAGCTCTGGTTATTCCAGGAAATCCAGCAGGTAAAGGCATCAGGCTCCCCAGCAGCTATTGTTTATAAAAGAGCCCAAAAATAGGCTGCTGGGGCTGGCATCCCCCCAGGATTTCCTGCTGGAAGAAAGGAGCCTGCCTCCCCCTCTGAAAAACGCGATGGAGATGTTCTGGAGGCTCGAGGGTTGGGTTCTCCTGGATCTCACCGGCATCCCGCTGCCACCGCGGCGTTCACCAACGGGCAGAGCTCGCCGTCCCTGCAGAGACACGGGAACGCGTATGGAAACGCGAAAGCAAAGCTCCCGAACCGGTGTCTGCAAGAAGCTGCCCCAGCAGGATTCTGCACAGAGATTTCGACCTGCTGGCGTTTGGAAGAGCCGGGAGAAAGGAGAGGGGTGAACACGCAGCTCTGCAGCCACGGGGACGCTATCCGCATCAGGAGGGTTGTGCACAAAAAAGTCTATTTTTGTCCTTTGACATGAGAGCTTGCATCACGCCAAGGCTGATGGCTTCTGACCCTCAATTCCTCTGGAGTTGCACATGTTTTTCCAAAACCTACTGGGGAAAAAAAAAAATCTCACCAGTCTATTTAATTTGATGACTCTAAGGGGGCAGCGCAGTCTTGTTCCCGTTTCTCTACCGGTCAAACCCGTTGGATTTATGGGAACCAAGGAAAGGCGCCGCGCAGGACTGGGCGCAGGACGTTCGGATAGAATCCTGATGAACCCAAGTCGGTCGTTTCCTGGGGTCACAGCCACCAGCACAAACCTACAGACTAGCACAGGACTTGTTCTAAAAAAATCTGTGAAGCTCCATGGTCCTTCCTAGTCCTGGAAAACAGAAATCAGGGAAAACTCGAGCGAAGCAGATGAGAACACGCTAACCCAGAGCACATTGCTGGGGGAAACTGCAGAGATAGGCACAGGAATCATTTTCTGTCCCAAATCCCTGCAGATGTGTCCTGGCCCATACAGGGTCAAGTGATGGGGTTCTTTTCTTTCCAGAAGGAAATATGGATCTGCTTATTTCCAAAAGGAAATATGCATCTTCCCCTAAGTTGGTTTCTAAAGGTTTTACCTCCGAGGATAGCACGCGGACGCGCCACGGCCTCCTCCCATCACCCGGCGCTGGATGCGGTCGGGAGGGAGGACAGACCGCCGGAGGAACTGGGTAAGAAGCTCCCAGATCCCCCAAACCCAGCGAGAATCTGCAGAAACCAGGTCAGCCATCTGCCCGGAGGAAACGGCGCCTTTTCTGCCAAGAGAGACGCGAGCGTAGGGAACGTGGCCCCTCCAGACCAGGCAGGAATAAATCATCTCGTCATTAAATCAGGAGAGGAAACAGAAGCCAGCTCGGAACTATGCAAAGGGCTGAGTAAGAGACAAGCAATGTGCTCGGGGGGGTTCAACCGGAGCGTGGAGTCTCCGTGCTGGCTCTGCACAGCTCTGGGCAGACGGGGAAGGAGAGGATCTCCTCCTGGCACGAGGTGGAGCATCCAACCCTTCCAATGATAAAATCTTCCTGGGATTGAGCTTTTCCTGGGCAAGGAAAGGGCAGCTCAAAGGAGAGCCCGTGTGTTGTGCAAACAGGAGGGTGGCCAAGTCAACCCCCATCCGAAGGCGGCAACGAGCAGCCTGCGGCTCTTCAGGGCGGAGCAGAGGCTGGCGAAGGGATTAAACCAAGCAGCCGGTTCGAATGAGCTCCGTTAGAAACGCAATCAGTCCAATTTCTCGTTGCCACAATTAACAGGAATGAATAACCACGCACTCCTGCTGGCAGGCGCCTGGAAAGCTCAGCATCAGCCGGCGAGGAAGGCTGAAATGTGTCCTCGCATCAGACCGGAGGCTGCGAGCATCCATCAGCAGTAATGGAGGCTCACGCCGCAGCAGAAGCCAAGCAAACCGATGCCTGGGATCAAGCCTAAAGTCATATGAAGAGCTATTAAAAAAATAAGCTTTTGGGGTGGGTCTGGAAACGGCCGTGCACTTCTGCCTCTCTGAATCATGGATGAAGATGAAGATGATTAAGATGAAGATGAAAATGAAGATGAAAATGAAGAGCGGCATACCTGCAGTGGTTTATTGATTTGGGTCCTGCAAGAACGTCACCTTGTCACCCCAAACTCCCAACTAGCAGGAGCTCTCTGCTGACCTGGATCTGAAATTGCCCAAACCTTCAGAGCGCTGCACGGTCCCCTCTCTGCGCCCTGCGCCCTCTCCCAAGCCAAACACCCAAATGGGAGCGCTGCGTCCCTCCCCGTGTGCACCCGTTCACATCCACCCTCCACCGGCCCACGCAGACCCAAGCGACGGTTTCTTGTCACCGCTGGCATTCAGATAACCGTCATGGACTCAGCTCAGCATCTTCAAAGCACTTTAGATCACGAGGGACGCGGAAGATGCCTGGGAGCACAAGAAATCACGGGGCTTGGAAGCCAGAGTCTTCCACTTTTTGTACCACATGATACCGACGGAGTCAGATAAAAACTCCCAGCGTCAGTCCGCTGACGAGCTGGGCTGGGAAAAAACATCCTCACCACTGAATCCTTTGTAAGCATGGAAACATTTCCCCCTTGCAGCAATGTCACTGTCACCTCTTTTCCCCTAAGAAATGAGCATCCCCAGCTGCTGCAGGTGCAACAAGGTGCTGAACGTTGCGCGGTGGAAAAAATCCACCTGCAGGGGCCATTGCACAAAAGCGCCTGCCAGGAGGCACCGCTTCCCCTTGCTCCTGCCGCTGCCACCGCTCTGGAAAGGGACAGCACCCACTGGGGACAAAGGGGTCAGGAAACAAATCATAGAATCATCAAATCAT
>NW_010114165.1:0-3100 GCF_000699245.1 Pterocles gutturalis
ACCATTCTGTGATTCTATGATTCTATACTTTATATATATATATAAATTAAAAAATATTACAGCTGGGCTATTTGTCTGTGCTTTTGCTTTATTTTGTTTTGATCTAAGAGCAGCATTCATGTTTAAAAAGAAACATAGCTTCTGTTGCATGGTAAGATCATCCATATGGAAGCAGATGGAGTTTTTCTGCTGAATCGGGCCCTAATTTAGATGACATTTTATCCAGCAGAAATACTGTAGTTTTGCCATACTATGTTATTACCTATTAAAACAAAATTGGATTTTTTTCAGTTCAACAGCTTTCCTTAGAAGACTCTTATAGGCAGGGTTGACCCTTACATTATGAATTTTATTTCATTGTAAGCTCTTACATTTATATTACTGCTTAACATGAACTCTCACTGAAATGTGACCTGTCGATTTCTATCTATATTTATTCATGATAAGCTTTCTGCTTAACAACCATCAGGCTAAAAGCGTAATACAATTACTGTAGAAATAATATTTCCTGCTATTTCAATCAATGAAGCTTCACAAAAAAAAAAAAAAAAAGTAATTTTTCGTGTTTTTCAATTGTGCCATACACTTTAAATTCCTTGTTATAATCACTTATAGTAAAGCATTTGCCAAAATTGCTTTGTTCCCCAACTCCCTTTTAAGTCAGGCATATAGTTTATCATCAGCACCACCCCGCCTACAGGATAAAAATACCAAATACTCAGGTTCAAAACTTACTGAGCAACACAGCTGAAAAAAACAAAAAAAACCTAAACCAAACCAAAAAAGCAAAACAACCAGGCTCAGGCCTGTCTGTCTGAGTTTTATTCATGCATTCTTGTCCCATTGGCAAAATAATTTTACCTTCTGGAGCATGCATTCAATGAAAGGATCCCAAAGAGATGTATAAACTTTTAAGCTTCATGTTCTTATTAAACTAGATCCATAAGAATAGCTGCACAAGTCAAATTTCATGATGAAAGATTTGGTCAATTTCTAATTCAGTTTTATCTGAACACTAGTGCCTCAGTTCCAAGCTGGTCATCAGTACACAGTAACTACAGCTACTGTGCTAATTTCTGAATTACACATTTGTACATTAGACTTCCAAAACGATTGGAAGGCTCAGAACAATATATACTCCTATCATTAGAAGAAAGCTACTGAAATTTTCAGTGCATTTTTCTGGTTAAAAACATCTGTTGCTTTCTATTTAAGCAGATAGATGTATTTAGAAATACGCAGTTATCATTATTTGTGCTCTGAGTATGCCTCCATGCTCACAGAAAATGCTCCATCGCACAATTTCAAACAATAATTTCAACCAGTTGTAAATATACAAATATGTGTAAGATCATTCTTAAAAAAACAAATTTACAGTCTTTTTTGTAGACTAGTTACATGAGACACATGTTGAACATTCACAGAGTGTCAACATTTATAGAGTTTAACACATTCAACACAGGATCAGTAGCTGGGTTGGGGGGTTTTTTGTGTGTGTTGTTTCGGGGGTTTTTTTTTAAGCAATACATTTTAGCTACAAAATGGAGCATTTTCTGAAGCACTTATTCCATTCCTGGTTACAGTTCCAAATAAAGTATATTTTATTTGGAAATAACTAATAATTTCAGCTACAAAGCACATATAATAAGAACTTTCAAATGTCTACTCTCTGTGGCAGCATAGCAGCACAGCGGAAATAAAGTATTTTAGCACCCCTAGCAGGAATTCTGTGGGGAAAAAAAAAAAAAAAGAAAAAAAAAACAACAAAATGAACAAAAAAAACCCCACCACGACACAATGCCATGGAATAAACTAATTCAGCGGTAATGTTGTGTCTGCACAAGTGGTACAAAATGTTTTGGTCCAGGGATCCTTCTCTCCCTCAATAGCTCCATGTCAGTGATCCTAGACAGCCCAGCTCCTCTCTCACAACAATCCTTATCTTGGTACTCTTCCCTTCCCACAGGGAATCAACTCTGTCAAGAGACTAGAAATCTACTTACTATGCAGTTAGCTTGGGAAACAGAAGGAAACAGGAGTGTCTGGTGAACATAGTTATAGAGATCAGCTGAGGCAAATATTGTATTTGTGAAAATATGGAATTTGATACTAACAGCATTCTACACTAACAGCAATCCAACTAAAGCATGTCAGCTGTATTCAGTGAAATCCAGCAATGTGAATTTAATACACTGTAGTACACTGACCAAAAAAACCCCAAACATTATCTGGAGATGTGGGTGGGGTTATTACTATTATTTTTACAGGACATACAAAACTGTAACTAGTTGCAGAACACGATTGCCCATTATTGCACTTATATACAATCTATAATTCTGATAGGTCAAAATGTGGGATATACAGCTCAAACTACTGAATGCATAGTATTTGGGGCCCATAATCAAGTTTTGAGCCCTCATCTCGATTGCTAAGTCCCTCAAAAGTGTCATCTAAAAACCTATCAGCATAGTAACTGTGGAACACAACGCGAATATTGAATATCATACATCCAAGACATGGATATTCACTGTTTCATATGTTATTTGTAGACTTCAGTATCCTGGGGCGCGGGGCTGCAGCGTACCTTTTTGCCTCTGTCGGGACGTCTCCTGAGGGACCGTGCTACGTGTTGGTCTATTCCCAGCCACTCTGCCCCGTGGTCGCATACTGGCAGCGCTGAGCCGGCACCGGTGGGCTCTGGTCCCTGCTGCTGCCAACGGCGAGCACGGCCTTCGCACGGCCCCACTTCCAGCGGTGCTCACTGACAGTGCTGCCTGGGACCGGCAGAAGGTGGTGGAGGAGCTGCAGGCAGAGGATTTCCTGGGGTGTGCAGGGCTTGGGGGAGCCTGTGGCCCGTCTTCGCCTGCCTGCGTGTCTGCCTCGGGGAGCAGGCCAAGCAGGTTCTCCTACAGAGAAAAGGGCACAGCAGGGGGGCTGGGGACCCTTTGCCCACCCTGCCCTAACATGCAGGGCATGTGGCAGTGCCCAACACGAGCAAGTCTTGCACCTCTTCTTACCCAAATTAACTCCACGGGCTCTGCAAATGTTATTGCAGAGCAGGACTGACCAGCCCTGAGCAGCAGCCGGGCTCCTCATGGCT
>NW_010114166.1:0-9531 GCF_000699245.1 Pterocles gutturalis
CTCCTTTTGTATGTGCCTGTAGGAATTTATTTGCATTTTTAAAAGCAGAGAAGAAATCATAGCCTGTGGTCTGATAAAGAGACTCTGCAGCAATCTTGACTTTTGACACAGATGGCCTTTATTTTCCCACCTGTGAAATTCAGATTCAAAATTTCCTCTGCTTTGCTGCAAGGCTTGATTTCCCAACTTTGATTAAATCCTTGGAATGGGAGAGAATTGTGAAGTGCACAGAGAGGTAAATTAGCATGGTCGAAAGAAGTATGCTTTAATGTGGCCGGACTGATTGAAGTAGCTGAGGTTGCACAAGTATTTTGAGACAGTGTTGGGCTATGCAGACAGACCCTTTGCACTACAGGATTTCCTCTGAAAGTAGATTATCTGCCCAGCTGGCTGACTACCAGACTTAACTGAACACACGCTTAAGCTTAATTGTCTTTGGTGCAACAACCACCTTACTAAATGCAGAAATACAATGATATTAGAAATTTATGCACCCCGAAAGGTAGAATTCTCTCTGGTCATTAACTAAACAAACATGCAGACTTCTTACATACATTCTTTTGAACACTGTTATAATATGGATAGTATATTCAAGACTGAAAATGAAGCTGGAATCCTTGGAGAGCCTCAGATGACTCAGCCAGTGTAAAGGATTTGTCATGTCGTCCTGAGGATATGCCAGTAATTTATACTGATATGGGTGTGATGACAGTGAGCCACATCCCGCAGACTCTACTGAGACAATACACCCCTTTTGCCAGAGGAGGACTGCAAGAGAGATAATGATAGTCCCAGCATCTGAATCTGTCGCAAAGTGGCACAAGCCCAAAACAAATCCATAGATGGTTCCTTCATAAACCCTCATAGCATATTGGATCTGTGGGTGGAAGAGAATGGGGAGCTGGATTGTGATCCAAAAAATGTGTCTGTGGCTGGCCATAGGAACTGTCTTGAACACCGGTTTCCTCGGGCTCACAGGGTAACCATATGGGGAAGTCATCTCCCTGCCCCTTGGGCCCTTCCCACGGGACATCCCATGCAGGACATGGCAGACCCAGACATCGGCTCAGAGTGTCTCTGGTGACTGCTGCCCTGCAGCACGGCTGGTGCTCAGCCCCTCTGAAGGCTCTGCCTGCCAGCCAGCTCACACATTGTCCCAATTTTCCTGGGTTTCAACACCCTTACCCTTCCACGGAAACACCCAAAACAGTGGGGAGCTTTTCTCCCTACCATCTGACTGTTCAGTTTTGCTCTTTTCATAAGGCCTTCTCCCTGGAGCTCCCCAGGAAGACTTCAGAAAACTCCCAAACAAACAATTTATTTAAATGACTTCCTACCCACTGGCCTCAAAGCTACATGCTGGGCATTCACTTATGCAGCAGTATGGCCGTGGCCTCGGTTACCTAACTGAGGGGCTACAGTCACGGTATACAGAACATATCAAGTGGTTCTAAAACACAGGGAGAACAATTTGTACCCCAAAATTGCTTTCTTGTCTTAATGCTTTGCAATTTAATTTGGGGTATAAATTCATCCTGAATGACTTGGTGGCATGACAACAGAATGCACTCAGCTGTTCACTTTTAAGTATGAAAAACCGCAAAAGACATCAATCAAGCTTTCCTAGTGACTTTGCACTTACATCCATCTTCCGTGTTTTTGTACATGCTCACAATGCACTGGGTTTGAAAACAGAAGAGTTGCAAAGCCAAGGCTATACAATGGTATACCAAATAAAAGTATGCCTCCAGTTATAATTAACAACTGAAGAATTCACACAAACTTCATACCAATGTACATGTATGTGTGTGTGAAGGTCTTAAAACCAATGTATACAGAAAAAAAATTGGGCATCGCCAGAAGGAAAGAAAAAGGATGCCATGTGCTGCACCAGAGTCTTCATCGTGCAGTATGTGTAGAGAATGAAGTGAGATTTGATACAAGTTCGGTGAAGGTGCTGATGTTCATTATCTAGAAAAGTGACATATTATCTCTTTCTCCATGTTTTTAATTCCCTCAGAAATCTTATTTCCCGTACACTATTAAATGCAATGGCCTGAGTCCTGCTGTATGAGTGAGGCCTCTGCCATCCCCACTTATCAGCTAGTTTCCAGGAGTGCCTGCTTTCCTGTATTTCTGTAATTTAGCTTCCTATCTGAGGCTTGGGTAGCCCTGTTGAGAGTTAACCCCCTCCACTAGCATAGCTCTCAGGGTCACTGAAATGCATAAGCTTTCCCACCACCTCTAGATGCCCTCCCCTGGGAACTATCATCCTACGTATATATGTGTGTATAGTATAGACATATAAAACTTGGAAATTCTGGGAAGGCAACAGCCTCCATGACCTTACAAGCACAGAGCATGGGATGTAAGTGGGAATTTTTCCTGAAAGATCACTGCAAGATTTGTCCCATGTGGATTACATGCCATGATTATATACATTAAAGCATTCAGAGTTTAAAATATACTCCAGATGCTTTTTCCTGCCCTTTCCTCCCACTCAGCTTGACTTTTTCCCCAGTTGATTGATTCTCATAGTTTATATTCAGAGATTCAGTATTTTGCTTACTTACCAGATTAGCCTTTTTTTGGCACAACAAAAGCTGCCCTGTAAGCCCGGGGAAATGCAATATTGTATGCTGAGAAGCTGCGGTGTATCAGAACGGGATGAGCAATCAGAGTGTGAGTGTTCAGCTGTACTCAGCACTGTACAAGCTCTGGGTTTTGTGAAGTCAGCAGGAGTTTTCCCAACAATCCTAGAAGTACAGAATCAGACCAGTGCTGGGAAGCACTGACAAATGCAATCTATCAAAGAACTAGAAATTATTCCTTCTATTGTGATTTTGGCTTTTGAATTGTTTTTTTCTTTTTTGCATGTTTTTGCGTGTTTCCTAAAACATGAAAATTTTACACTGTTTTTGGTCCTGGGTCATCTGCTTGATTTTACTTTTAATTCTCCATTTCTTTGACTGTTTAGAGATAGGTAAACACCACAAAGATCCAAAGATTCCATCCCCATTTTTTTGCTGTCTGCCTTTGCACTGCGACTCACACCTTTCCTGCACCCCAGAGGAGGAAGCTGCATGGCCTTGTTCTGTAGAGAAGAGGTCACATAGAGTTTCTCTATGCACCAATTCTGTGCATAGCATTTAAGTATGAAAAGAAGCAAATACACCTGGGATATGACCCAAAGAAGGGCAATAGTTAAGAACAGCCTTGGCCACAGAACAAACTGCAATCCCTGAGGCCCCTAAATTACAGAGTTTTGGTTTTCTTCCATAGCAGCTTTCAGTGCCAGTGAGATCCCAAACAAGTTGTGGTCTCTACGGGCTCCCGTTAGCTCTGGGAGCTAAAAACTCTGGGCAATACTATGGTATTTGCTTCACAAGTGCAGGACAGAGGAAAAAAGCCATACACCAAAATATTCTGGGGGATATGAAGGGATATATATATATATTTTTTTTTTCACAGCCTCAAACATAGCTGGGTGCAGAAAACACATACAAGGCATCATCCTTGAAGGACCGGAGCATGTTAGAGAGTTGGATTTGCCTGCCTTGTCCTGCCTTGTCGTGCCTTTCCTGGCCTTTCGTCAGCTAGCAGCAACCACTCCTCTAAGCTCTGCTGTGACACCAGCCTCTGAAAGTGATTGTCCACAGCTCCGTAAGGAGGAAAGCCTGGTTATTGCTGCATAGGATCACTGGTGATATCACAGCTCAAGATTCCTTGGGGTCTGCTCAGTACCTCTTGGCTAGTATCTCATTGCTGGTGCTCTCAGGAGATTTCTTTGACAGGCCCCATCCCATCTACAGGAGAGTCACTCATTTCCAGAGAGCAGTCACATCCATTTGTCCATATATTCCCTAGAACCATCACTCACATTTTAGTGAACCACATGCACTAATGTTGTTCTTACTTGGATTTGTGATGTTGTGTTTTTTGGTTTTTGTCTTTTTTTTTTTTGTTTTGTTTTTTGTTAGTGTGGAAGAACTGTTTTGATTGCTTATGGGCCAGAAGAAGCAGCACAACTGCACTAAACATATGCAACTTGCTGGCACAGTAGACCAAAGCAAATACAACCTGCATTGCATGGGACAAAGGGAACTCCAAAATAATTAGGCCTGGTCTTCACCCACTGTAGGTCCCATCCTTTTCCTTGCCACTTTAGCCCCACTTATTATTGCAGCAACATTATTTTTCAGTTGTCTCTCAGTTCTTTGCTCCCGCACAGACAGTATACTCCCTTCACCCCAGCCTTCTCTTCTTTAGGCTGAGAAAAATGTGGCATTAACTACTCAACATATAATATATTCTTTGCATATATATTCTTAATATATTCTTTATATATAACCTTCCCAATAGTCTTTCTCTCTTTCAGCTCACATTCATCTTTCTTGAATTTGTATCTCCCGCTGTACACAGCAGTACAGATGATATCTCATTGATGCCTAATGCGGTGGCATTAATACTTCTCCATTTCTGCTAGACACACTAATGTTTAAGGATTGCATTTGCATTTTTCACAGCCTCATCAAATCGGTAACTTATAATAATCAAGAAGATAGTTAATACTATCATGTCCTTTTCTTCCTTTGTCCTTTCTACATGTTTCCTCTGGTTTATAGTAGAAAATCTTATTTGTCTGGATGTACATTATTCCTGCCTTTAAAGCTTTTAATGCAATTCCATTTCTGTTATGGGAGTCTGCAAAGTCATTCATTTTTTCCCCTTATGATATCTAAGCCCTTGTACCTAAGTGTCTTTAACACATTTCATTAGCAAACTCTCACTTTGCATTGAATTTATATGTGAAAACATTAAATAACATTAGTCCCAAGACTGAACCATGAAAAACTCTGCTCATAACCTCTCTCCAGCCAACAGTTCTCTTTTCACTAGCTTCATCTTCTGTTTATCTGCTGTCTTCTACCTTACATTTCTTATCCCGATGCTGATCTTTACTGATGATTTCCAATGCAACACAGTACCATATGTCCCATCAAGAGAAGATATTGCATATAATATACCTTTGATAAACTTGTGGGTTTTGAAATCTTGGGTTTTTTTCTTTTTGCTCTTCTCCATATTTTTTATTGCTTTTATCTTTAAAGTCTATTCTAAAGTCTTGTCTGCCAGAGACCACAAGAATTATCCACCAGAGTTACTGAAACCAGAGTGATGATCCACCATAGCACAGACTATACTCCAATTTTCTTAGAAAATGTGGCATGAAAGGCCTCATTTGCTACACTGTATTCCAATACCACCACCTCTGAATGTGAAAATGTCCTGAAGACCATTGCTACTTGGCCTGCAGTTGCATATCTGTATTCTTTCTGGATTATGGGCTCCAGCCCAGGTGCTCTGTCTTTTTTGACCCGAGCACCTTCAGTTCTCTGAATTTTGCTTTTCCTGTCCTTGTTGCAACACTCTTGGTTTAATTCGTGATGCTGCCTTTACCTGCTTGCTTTGTAGTTGCCTTCCTATTGCAGGCACGTTGAAAACTCACTGAGTTTGTGCATGGTGCCAATGGTGCCACAGACTCATGCTCATTGCCTCCTTCTCCACCTGAACAGTATGATCTGAATCCCCTTGGTCAACTCACTTTGTGGGACTTGGATTCTTGGCCCTCCAGACCACATTACTGGAGAGGTCACTGACTCTTGAGGTTTTTTTCCATGCTTTGGATATCTTCATAATCTTGCACTGAGTCATGCACTGTCTGTAGTTCTGATAGAAATACCCCAGCCCACAGATAAAGAGTTAAATTTCTCCACAGAGGCTGTCAGATTTCCCCAGGCATGATTCTTAATATGCCTCATCTCTTCTCACATAAACTGTGTGCCTTTCCCTCATGTTTAATACTTCTGTTCAGAAGCTCCCAGCCCTCTTTTCACTGCGAGAGAAGCTGACCTGCAAAGCCCTGACATCCTGATTCCAGCTGGCAGCGTCCATACCAGGCTGGGCATGGGCATCTTTGGACACCTCAATTTAAGTGGCAAAGTGTTGGTGCCTGCACTCCATTATAAGCAATGGAGATCTAATAATACAGACAATGAAGTCCAGAGGTCTCTTCAGCTCCTTCTAATTACAATGCTTAGGGCTCAACTGAATTGCCTTAACACAGGTCTCTATTGATGTTTGGGACACCCAAAGTGTCTCACATGGCCTCCAACTACCAGTCTAGCAGTAAATAATACTGAACTATGACAGATGTTGCACAACTCAAAGGAAGAGCAGCAGAAGAAAGGAGTAAAGAGGGAGTAAGTATCCACATATTAGCATTTACAGAATATTTTTCTAAGAAGAAGTAAAATGAACTTCATACTTTTTTTCTCCACAATGGTGGTTTGTGGTTTTTTTTGGGAGGGGCTTGTTTGTTGTTGTTTGTTTTTTTTTTATTTTTTATTTTTTCTGAAAGCTCTCGAGTGATTACACCTGTAGGTGGTCTAGTCCTTCAGGATGTCTCAGGGAATATGGATGGTTTGTAATGCTCCCACACAGCTGCATGTTGTGTTGCAATATGCTTGTGTGGTCACTTCTCTTACTGAGAAGTAACCATCCAGAACACTGTGCATTTTACCATTAAATGCTTAGAGTCACTACTTCATAGGTACTTATGTCTCCCACTCATGCAGCATCAGGAAATGATGAAATAGAGAAAGGTCCTGAAATGCAGCTAGCAGAGCGTAACTGTGTTTCCTTATCTTCTACAGTTTGAAATTAATTTGATATTTTTGTCTTTGCAATTTGGTTTTGTCCTGGATTTTTACACAGGTCTGTGCATCGTTCTTCTTGGCCACATCAGAATAGTCAAGACTTGTAGAAGTAAAATGATACACTATTGACTAAAAAACTGTCAGATTTTGACAAATATGTATTCTGGTTCAAACAGCAAGGTTCTGCTCTGCC
Organism: Pterocles gutturalis; assembly: GCF_000699245.1. Taxonomy (NCBI): domain Eukaryota; kingdom Metazoa; phylum Chordata; class Aves; order Pterocliformes; family Pteroclidae; genus Pterocles; species Pterocles gutturalis. The sequence goes on from NW_010114166.1 coordinate 6,913, forward strand.
AGAACTCATGTAATAAGTTGTGATAGAGCATTCTACTCCCTTCCCAAGGAAATCAGGGGGTCTTTCAGCCCACTGGCAGGGGTTTTGATGCGTGTTTGCATTGGCCATTCTCTGTTGGGGCTGGAGGCAGAAGAGGCGGTCAGGAAGGGTTTTGTGACTACAGAAGCAACAGTGGGATGTCAAGAACATAGTAAGGTCTATAGGTCTATAGTGCCATAAAGACTGTTTCTCCTTTTTTGGCTTCAGACCAGGTCTTGAGCTGGCCAGAGGCCAGACCAGAGTGATTTCTTCACACCCAAAACAGATCTGTTCTGGATCTCCGCAGTAAATGTGGAGTATTCAGTACTGAAAATGCAAAGGCCTTCTTCCCTCTACCAACTGCGAAGACAGCCAAATACTAACTCTGCCCTCACAGCACTTAATACATTGATTAAAGATCATTACAGCATGAGGACAGATCTGAGGAAATAAAGTAGGCCTATCTAGTTGCAAAACAGGGATAAGATTACAGTGTTCATGCCTTTTACCCAGAAAATGGCAGGATTTCCTTTCAGATGACATGCACCTTTTAACTTTAGAGATAAATATGTGTTAAAGTCAGTGATGAAGAGAAACAGAAAATAATATCAAGGTAACCTCTTGTAGGTAGATGTCATACTTTATATTAGGGTATTGAGTATTCATTCTACCTGCCAGCCTTGCCTTCCCTATGTCCTCAGACTATCACTTCTACAAGAACATCTCTAACATTCTAATACTAATATATTCATCTAAACTTTTTTTTTTTAGGATTTCTTTTCTGTGTTTTTTCTAGATAGGGAAAAAGAGGGTTCTTCCTCGGCTTCAGTTTGGTGAAAATTTGTGACAACCCAGATGCTAACAAAATCTTCTTAATAGCATTTTGGTATCTTTTCAAGTTGGAAACCATTCTACTTCTAGTTAGTTCATACTGCCATGAGCATCCTAGAGCTGTGCAGATAAGCTGAATGCACCACACTACAGTATCTATGCTGTAAACCTAAGGGTATTAATGGGCTTTTCAAGTGAATGCACATTCATACGTGAAGTAGGCAACACAGAGTGAATGAGCTACATTATGTGAATGTGCTCAATGGCTGATAAATGAACTATGTCATGGGTTTCAGCTTCATCGAGTGAGCAGCTGAATTTGACGGTGACACTAAAGGATTGTTCTTCTGTGTTACTCAGTTTGATTCACTGGCCTGACAATGCCCTCTTCTTTGTGAATCCTTCGCACCTGTATAGATGCGCAACACTAACAAAGGTCTAATTCTGGCAGTTAGCAAAATCCAAACTGTTAGCATGCAGCATTAACTGCAGCAATTTTTCTGATGTCGATGTTTGCAACACTCATTATATGTTGAAGAATAGCATTAAACTGACGCATTATTTGAAAACTCGGTTCCAAGATTTTATGTCAGTAAAATATTCACGTTGAGTTTGATAGACTCAAGAAAATTGTAGAAAATATATAATTCTTAGACTGAAACACTGCAAACTTGAATCCAAATAGAATGGTAACTGTTTTTCCCCTTAGGCCACTTTGTACTAAATTATTTGTAAGATATATAACAGTGAGACACTAAATAAATACTACAGATTTCTCAGGAAATTTAAGGTGGCATTCCTAAGTCAAACCACAGGAAATCCCTGCAGACTTTAACCATAGATTTTCTAATTGATATAACCCCCAAATAAATATTAAAACCAAAACCACAAATGACACTCTCCTTGCTGCTTGAGGTCTACACTAAGCTGTCAGAATATTAAAGCAGTCTGTACCCAGGTTGTTTATAAAGAGAATAGTGGCTGTCACTGAGCTAAAGGAAAAAGGGAAATAATTGTCTACCTGAAAGCATGAGGCTTATTTCTTACTCAGCAACTTTTGCCGCCATCTCCAGTTTTACTGTAATCAGGGTTTCAAAAGGGAAAGGGAAATAAATTATTCCATGTGGAAGAAAATCTAGCTCAGTTTTATATTGCAGTAGAAATGCCAACACCTTATTGGAATTAATTTTTAGCAATAATTATACATGAAAATGCCACTGAGAAGCCATAAATCTTCAAACGCTCCTGCACATCCCCAGAAACATGCAAGAATTTCTTGAAAGCCTCTAGAAGTCATGTGTGAACTATGGGGCCAAAATACAAATTCAGCTGAGATGCTGAAGCATATTGCTTGTTGTATGTTGATAAACGATATGTTCTATATTCTGGTTTGAGATGGGATTAAGTAGTTCAAACACACACAAAAAAAATAGAGAAGTGCTTGATGCAGTGTACAGCGGTTATCTTAGGTAGTGACCTAGCCTGGAAACTAGGCTGTTAAATTCCTCTGTATGTGATCAATGATGCAGCACAAGGCCCAAAATGTCAAATGAAATAACACAATTCAGAAAAGCTTCTGTAAGGGCCCAGCCAAAGGAGTGGGGAAGCTGGAAGAGGCCATGCAAGGACAAAAGAGGAGGGAAGAGGGCTGTTTCTGACTGCTGCCTATCCAGGACAACCTAAGTTTAAGGACTGTGTGTTTCTTGTAGTATGGATTTTTTTTTATATCAATATTTTCCTTTAAGTACACAAATTTATAGAGAAAGAGTG
>NW_010114166.1:9562-16422 GCF_000699245.1 Pterocles gutturalis
CCAATGCATAGAACAGTTAGTAAGCTGGGTGCCCATTTAGATACATCGTGAAAGAAGGTTTGATTTCAGCAGTAGTGGTAAAGTATGTACCTAAAGAGGCACTTCAGTTAAGAGAAGTGGTTTGTGAGGTACCAACATTTTAAGTGCATATGCCAGCTGGCTAGCACACCATCCCTGCTGAGCTGGATATATCGAACAAGGCATGTAGAACTGGGAACAGCTGCCTCTGTGCAAATCTTACTCCTGTTCCTTAGGCTGTGCTATCGGACTATGGGCTGAGGAACATATCTGTGAAATGACTCTTTTCCACCTCTACAATTCACCTGAAGGCAATATACTTTATTTCTCTCTTCAAACTACCAAGACTGAGTTTAAAATAATCCTTTTCGGGCGAAAGGCAGACCCAGATGGAGGCACAGTGAAAAGGTTTTGAAAAACCAAGAGGCTCGTGTAAGCGCTTCTGCCCTAAGTAAAGTAGGTAGGTGGGAAGGTGTGAGCCCAGGAGATGTGCAGCCCTCTGCTCTCCATCCATCTGAGGCAGAACATGAGAGTAACGTCACTTGACAGGACCTTTGCTAAGTACCTGCTTAAATGCTCTGCTACACCTGTCCAGGGTGACAGGCCATCTCTTTCCAGCTGTGGCTTGCTGAAGTCAGAGCTGTTAAAACCAAAGAAGAAAAGGACTGCTGAGTCCTGACTGCAGAACTACCAGGAGAAGCTCAGGTTTCAAGGACATGCGCAGCTCAGACATGGTCAGACCAGGAGCACATCCCCTCATGAGGGATGCCAATGAATCGCATCAAAAAAAGACACCATCAGGTGTCCAGGAATACGGCACTGTTCACAGGGAGATGAAAACATGAAGTGACCTCCTTGTGCACAACACTGACTTAAAATGTGCTCAGAAGTCCTTGCAATTTAAATAAAAAGGGCTTCTTGTCATTTGTTCTTGCAGTGTTAAAGGAGAGGGAAAGAAGCAAACAGTAAGCGAGGAGAAGGCAAGGAGAAAGGCAAGGGGAGAAGGCTAGCTCTTATTAGAGACAGAAAAAGAAGAGCAAGAATGACAAGACCTCAAAGAAGCAAAATCCACAGCAGTCGCAGCCAAAGGTATTATCATTTCCATTGTGTGCTGGACTAGAGGCCTCATAGGCTGTATCTGTGTAAAACTGAGCCTGGTTCATGTTTCACCGGGGTACCAAGGAACCAGCCATCTAACCCTGACCATGCCGCTGAGCTGCTCAGCACGTTGGAGGAGCTGCCGCTACTCGTGCCGGCCTCTGCTCCTCTGGTCAGCTTCTGCTGCAATTTTGGCCTGGAAAATTTTGGGGCTGGCACCCCTGAACTCTGCATTTGTGCAGGGTGTGGGGCATGGCAGACACCCACCTCCTTCTTACCTCTGGGTGCTGCTGTGGTGATGTCAGACAAGATGGGCATGGGCATAGAAGCAGACCAGCAAAAACTGTGAGAAAGAACTAGTGGCCCAACTTCTTTAAATGCCAAGAATCTTCAGGTACATTATATATTCAACTTATTGTTGATTTTATGGTGAGCAGCCAATTTCGCCTTAATGAAAATAAAGTGCTGAAGTTCAGAGGCTATGCAAATGGAGATTCATATACATTTTAAAAAAGGTTATTTAACATTTTTACTGCTTTAAGACTATAATGCTTTTTGATTTTGAACATTTTCAGGATTATTAGCTTTGCTCAGATTTAATACAAGAAATTTATACTTATGAAATGGAAAGACAAGCAGGCAAAAATTATTGCAGAAAGTGCATTGCAGAGTGAGGACTGTATATGGATGCTGAAAGACTCCATATATTTAAAGACAGTCATTTTGGGGATAATGATGACTGAGTCATCATCATATACGACGTGTCTGTGTGTCAAAATAGGAGTAACAAATGTAGTCATAAGGCAAATTTGTGTGACTGAGTAATGAAGAGGCTGAAGAAGACCTAATAGCTGGAATAATGATGGCTGGGAGGGTTGCTTGTTATGATAATATGTGGTTTGCTTAATGAGGAATGGGCACAATAAAAGAGTGATGATATTGCACTGTATATTATAAACAAAGAGACTGAGAAAAGATGGCCAAAGATGGCAGGCAGGCAGATTTTTAATAGCTTATAATATATATTCAGTGCACTGTAGAGAGACAAGTTAGAGCTAGCAAGGTGACAGGGTATCCTTCTTCCAGGAGTGCTGGCACCTGTGGCTTCTGCAAAGCATGGCCAGCACACTTCATCTTCAGTGTGGGGAAGGGAAATGGGCCTTGGCACACTACACTTGAGAAGCTGCTGATGGTTGTCACAAGCTGCTGGTGGGAAAAAGGCAAGTTGTCTCATTCAAGGAAAAAGGGATAAGTGACCCTGCGGGGCAGCTGTTGGTGCTCCTGCACTGAGAAGGGGCTAGAGGCAAGTAAATTTCCAATTCCAACATGTAAAATGGTTTCAGAAAGGTGGTACCTTGTTTGCAGGTATTTCAGTGAGAGTTTTGCCATTAACTTCAGGAGATTAAGCATTGCTTCTACAGATGTTTATCAACCAAAAATGCTCTAGTATTGCACAATGGCTCTCCTAATATGTCAATTTTGAAATAAATTATCTGCCTCGAACTCCTCAGTTAACAGAAGCAACGAACCATGCTGCAACTTCATTGGTAATTTTCCCTATGTAGATAAATAATTTCCCTCTAGGTTTCAGTGAAGTCTTTATTTTGGACCTGTGATAAGAGTGTCATGATGATTTAGTGATTTTTCTCAGTTGGATATATTAATAACTAAAATATTAGGTATTTCTGAAAATACTGTAATTTAATCAACACGAACTGCATAAGAATTCCTCAATATCAATCACCAGTAATAGATCATCATTATCCATCGGTTATCACTCTACTGTCAAAAGTAAATAGTGAAGAACATTAATGTTTGGGAACAATCTATTTTGTCTGCAATGAATATACCCAGTTTTCCATGCTGTGCAAGTCAAATATGACATTAGAGATCAGTTTGAGCATTGCTGGACCATTTGCAGGGTCTGGGTTGCTGAAGGATCAGATCATAGAGCAGATTATCCACACTGAGTTCCCCTTAACATTTCCCAAACAGAGACTAGGTTAATATTTGAGAGTGGTCGTAGGGAGCTGGGGCAGGCATGCCCCTCTCTCCATCCTCCATCCACAGTCTCTCACAGCTTTGAATGCATAATCGCACCCGAGAGCCTGGTTTTGTGTGTGCTTACGCTGAACAGTGTACCCTTGGATTGCTGTGTTTACTTGAACGGGGCTGTTAATGAAACTGAAGATTTGCTGAGGTATCTGCAGGGTTGAGTGCCTAATGAACAGAATTCTTAATGGGCCATAAATCCAATCAAGGTTTTCATATGGTGTAACCAAGCAGTGCAGTTTGTGGAAAACAAGAGCCTCCCTGAAAGTTACTGTTATGCAAATATCATCACACTCGGGGCATACATTAAAGCAGCTCTCGAATTGCAGACTTTTGGCTTTACACAGGAAATAAAATGAGATCAAAACAGGAGGGAATAACACTGGTCGATTTACAAGATAAAGACTAATAAAAGAACTCATTTTATGCTTTACACGGAAATTTTATGGTTACCTTGCTGTAAATTTTTTAAAAGACCATTTTTTTTAACTTTCTGTGCCAGAATGATGATTCATTCACACAAAAAGGTTATATGAGAGGCACAATTTTTTATTTCATTCAAGCTCTCGTATTCAAAGGAGAGATGCTTTTGTGAGATTCGCCGTTGTTCAGAGAGGGAATTAGTTTTATTAGCAGTGTGTCATTCACAACGTGCCTAACACATCTACCAGCTTCCGCGTTTCATTTTTTTTTTCAGTTTTTTAGCACTGGAATGGTTTGGGATTCTCAGTATGAATCAAACCCATTGTATGCTTCCTATACTCTCACCTCAGGGTGGCATTTCCTTCTGTCCAAGGACACAGGACTCAAAAAAACAGAAAGAGAGCACACACACACAAAAAAAAAAAAAAAAAAAAAAAAAAAAAAAAAAGCAAAGCAACGTTCTGCTTCTAGAATGTCAGCATTACCAACCAATTTAACCACAAAAATCTTCTTGCCTCATCCTTTCCTGAATCTTTACTTGTTGTTTTTTGAACTGAACTAGCTTGGGAGCTTTTCCTAGACCTTTTGTTTTCTGTGCTAAAAGCCACGTGTATGTTGCTAGAATTAATTCTCTCATTTAGGAGAACATCGAGGCTGTTCGCTACAAAGCAATCCTTTATTATTTGCAAATCCTGGTAGGATCACATGAAGCGTGGGGTGTCTCCCTGGTCCCTGGCAAGCAGACACAAGCAGCCTCAGCTAGCCTACCCTGCTCTAGCTCCCAGACAGCTGGAGTGGGAGGACAAGAGGCCCGTGTCTTCTCACAAAGGATGCTGCCGTTGTGTCACTGATACTCAAAATAGGCTGTAAGCAGAATTTAAGTATCTCAGTTTAAGCAAACAAGCAAGGCAGCCCTGCTGTAGCAGCTAGAAATCCTTCAGGGACATGATTGTATCAGTGCTTACATATAGGTGACAGAGTTCTGTATTGCGTCAAATATATATCAAGCATGTGTAATAATTTGGCTTTTAGTCTCATAAATTAAAAGTCCAGGAGGAACTGCTAGTGACCATCTCTCTGATTGACTGCATATGGCAGACCATAAGTTTTCTTTAAATTAATTGGAGCAGGAGCATCTGTTCTAGAAAAAATTCAATTGATTTTAAAATTTCCAGTACTGTAGAAACCAACAAGTTAAGCAGGCTCAGAGAACCCACTTAATGATTTGTGTCCTGTTTCTCCTCTGAAGTTTTCTGTTTTCAACACCAGGCCACTGCCTGCTGTTATGCTTTTCTTTGCAGAATAAAGAGCCTTCAAACTCCTGCTCCATAAGTCAGTAGTTATAGATTGTGATCATACTTCTTCCTTCTGCTTAAGCAAGACTGGTGGAGCACCTGGATCGTTTCATTATTTAGCATGTTTTTCCTATTGTGTTCTTTGGTTTTGGGCTTTTTTTCTGAACTCTCTTCATGTTCTCAATGTCCTTCTCAATGAGGGTGCAGGTAATGGACCACTTTGGCGATGGTCACGCGTGATGCGGAGATCATGGACACACCCTCCTCCTCCTTCTCCTGCTCCTCCTTCTGGAGTCTGTCCTGCTTCTACAGCCTATGATCAGAGCTCATTCAGACCCGCTGGTGCAGTGCAGGCTACTGAACAGCAGCAGGCATATTTTATGATGCTCAAGTCTTTTCGAGGGGCTCAGCATACCTGCAAGATCGAGTCTTGCAAATACAACTTATGTTCTGCAGTTGCACGTTATCAATTTCATATTTGGCCGTGTTAAAATGTCCATGGGTTTCTTGTGTCCATGCTAGTACATAATTTTTTTGCCACCTTGAAGTTTCTCAGTCTTTATTTCTTTTTTTTTTCTCTCTTTTTTTTTTTTTTTCCTTCCCCCCTTCCAAATCACTGATCAAATTGTTCAGTAGAAGAAGAGTCAGGAATTGATCTTCTGGGGACCTCCTTAGAAACCAATCTACTCCTGAATAATTCCCCATTTACACATGCCTTTAGAGAACTGTCAAACAGCTTTTAATCCATACTGCTAAGAGAATAGCACTAATTTTGACACTATTCATGCCCCAGTGGAAAGGAGCACATTCCAGGACTGCTGTATTCAACCAGAACAAAGTTGAATCTGCAGCTGTATTTGAGTTTTCGTAGGATTCAAATAGCAGACAGCTGGCTGGCCATCTCAGCCTGTTCCAGCTTAATATTTCCATGTTTTTTTGAAAAGGAAAGGCAGACCTCTGTGGTGATGTGTTGCCAATGTTTTAAGTCACAGGTCCTATAAAATGTTCCCAGCTTGGTATGGTAAATCTGAATTGGCATTCGTAAAAAAGAGAAAAAAGGCTGTGGAAACTTTTAATATATTTTAACTCTTTATGTGCTTTCCTGTAACACAAGACAAGGCTATCATGGCAAAAAAAGCCTGTCTTAGATATACCCCGAGCCATTCCAGGGATAAACTCACTGCTCTCTGGAAGCAACTGGGATGCACTCCAGAAACCATCCTTTCCTTGGTGGCAGAGAACTATATTACAGGGAACTGTACACTATGTACTTCCCAAAGCCTCCCCTGGGTTTGAAGTAAGGTGTGAACAGCTCAGGGTGCCACCTCCCTCTGTGAAAACAGGCTGTGGGAGGGAGTCAGGCAGAGGGGCAAGGAGCGAAGTTTCTAGGCAGGGCTCTGGCCAGAGCAGAGGGGGATGCCCTGGCTACCGCCCAGCTCTTCCAGCACTGGTCCTTCCTCAGCACTGGGAGAAAGCAACTACATGATGGGTTTTCTAGTGTTGTCAGATGACATCCTGCAATGCGTCACTGGGTTAGCCACAGCCACAGTCAGGGACAAGGGGAAAGATGCTTATAATGAAAAAAACACCTGGGTCTCACAGACTTTTCAGCCCATAGATTTTGTGACTGAGGCTGTGTCTGCTAAAATGAGCAAATTTTTTTGTTGGGAGATAACACTAATAGGTAGAAGAAGCAGGTAGGTCTGCAGACCTAGCCTGAGGGTCCTGTGCTTAACTGAGTGACTCCAAACTGAGTGGAAGAAGGTGCCTCTCTTGGGCTGAGATACTCTAGCTGTCATTTATGAGAATTATTCCTACCCTGAAGCATAATAATCCATGAATCTTTTATAATCACCCCCCCACACCCCCCAATTTCCCTGAGAATCTCTGAACGGTTTGGGTTAGAAAGGACCTTAAAGATCGTCTAGTTCCAACCCCCCTGCCATTGGCAGGGGCCCCCCCCCCCAGAGCAGG
>NW_010114166.1:16453-31503 GCF_000699245.1 Pterocles gutturalis
TAGAGCAGGTTGCTCAAAGCCTCATCCAGCCTGGCCTTGAACACCTCCAGGGATGGGGCATCCACAGCTTCTCTGATCAACCTGTTCCAGTGCCTCGCCACCCTCACAGTAAGGAATTCCTTCCTAATATCCTGATAAAAAGTGCCTTCCCATCCCTCCTGTAGCCCCCTTGAAGTGCTGGAAGGCTGCTCTAAGGTCTCCTCAGAGCCTTCTCTTCTTCCAACTCTCTTGGCCTTTCTTCATAGGAGAATTTTTCCAACAGTCTGATCATTTTTGTGGCCCTCCTCTGGACCCGCTCCAACAGGTCCATGTCTTTCCTGTGCTGAGGACTCCAGAGCTGGACGCAGTACTCCAGGTGGGGTCTCACAAGAGCAGAGTAGAGGGGGAGAATCACCTCCCTCGACCTGCTGGCCACGCTTCTTTTGGTGCAGCCCAGGATATGGTTGGCATGCTGATGGGTCATGGTGAGCTTCTCATCAACCAACACCCCCAAGTCTTTCTCTTCAGGGCTGCTCTCAATCCATTCTCCTCCCAGCCTATGTTTGTGCTGGGATTGTCTCGACCCAGGTGCAGGACCTTGCACTTGGCCTTGTTGAACTTCATGGAGTATAGAGGCATTATAAACTTCTTGAAAGCAAGTCAACAAAACCCAGGCAAACCACACAGCCTACAAAATTCAGCATCTAGACCTAGATGGGTGAGCAGGCCTTTCCTTTCTCACCCAAGTCACCACTTGGGATCATCTATCTTAATTTTGTAATTGTAAGACTGACAGCTACTAACCTGGGCACACTGAAATAATTATGTAAGAGGAAAACTAATACCCTCAAATCTGAGGGAAGCAGTGAAGGAAGTTTCCTATCAAATGTCCATTTTTCAGGAAAGACAGCAAAATCAGATACATGAAACAGAGTAGCTGAACATGCCTCATTCTTCTTGGTCTTTCTAAAAAATAAAAATATCCTTGCTCTTTCTTGTAAGAACGCAGAGTGGTTCAATTGTGGAACAAATTACTATGCAATTACAGCTACCAAAAAAGAAAAAAATTGCCTATTGCTCGCCTGTAACGGACAAAATTGCTATTTGCAGCAAGTAAAAACAAATTTGGCACATCACTCACTCGTACAATGTTTTTCTGACACTCACCTACCCCACACACTGGATACATGTGTGTCAGTTGTGCTTGCGTCATCTTTAAAAGCCTTAATGACTGACTCATTTTTGCACGGCATGCGGCGAATGTAGGCTGGACTTCTGCGGGCTTTCAGAGCCAGGGAACAGGAGGAGGCTGTGGTGAAAGAATGGCTGCAGGGAACAGGCACCAGGAGGGCAACAGGACAGGCAAGATTTGCCCCATCCAGCTCTGCTTCTTATTTCCCCATCTCATTTTGACCGCTCAGCGAAACTAGCTTGCAGCCAAGCATTCGTTTTGCCAACAGACAAGCTGACAGAAAACCACACTGCCTCCAGCTGAATGCCATGACTTTTCCAAGGGAAGCTACCACCTGCCCCTCACGCTTCTGCCAGCAAAAAGAACAGCAAAAACACACCTTCAGGGACTTCAGGAGAGCTCTGCAGCTGCCTGGTCCTGGCTGGTTGTGCCAACCCAGCTTACTGTAACCAAGGTAGAGGACGGAGCACGTGCAGAGGAGGTAACCACAGCTGGTATGGCCACATCTGCAGGATGACATTGGTCCACGTCACCATTCTCCAATATCTTCTCACACAGAAATTCTCTTGATTGTTTTGAGGAGTGTAGCATCAGCTATCACACAGCGTCCCAAGGGGAGTTGCGGCCTGTTTCCTGTCCCAGGCTTACTTAGTATCACGATCACTTTAATAACTGATCATAATTAAAATAATGATTCTTTTTACTCAGACATCCTTGTCACATTGGACAGATTGTGCCAGAGTCATTAATTCCCAAAGCCAACCTCTGATTCCTACAAAATGGAGTACTTGGAGGGACAGGCAGCTACAGCAGCAACACCTAGCTGTGGGCACAAAGTCAGACAGATCAAACGTCTTCATTTACGCGGCTTTAAAATAGCAACAGAGACTAGTTGGCTTGCCCACGATGGGCTCTAACAGAATCTGCATGAGGTACCAACTTTCTGACTCAGCTGTTGCACATCTGCTGTGGCATTGCTGCATTATTGCCTTGTTTTGGCGGCCAGAGGGCAAGGTGCCCTCGAGCATCCTCCATGGGACTGGCATCCACCACGGGACTGACATCCTCCATGCTGCCTTACATCAGGCACCCTCTGGGCAGAGGCTGGGCCCAGCTCCTTCTCACCTTTTTGCTGACACACCTCAGCCCATGTCACAAGGTGCTCATTTTCGGGAAGAGGAGACAGGCACTTCTGCTCAGTTTCTGGCTTCTTTCCTGCAGCAGCAACGGTGTCAATTAATAACAGCAACGATGCCAGTTAATTAGTGGTGGTAGGCTGGAGGACACTGACACCTTTCCTTTGTACGTCCTCTTGAGAACAGATTAATCCCAGGCGAGTGAACCAACTGTGCAGCAGATGGCCACAGCTCTCCCTACTGCTCACCTTGGCTGGGGCTGACCTGGCTGCTCAGCACTGCCTACCCTCCTGTCCAGCACCACCTTCCCAGTGTGTCTTTCAGCCACACAGAATTTGCTGTGAGATGTTAAATTATCAGCTTATTTTTGGAGATGTAGAAAGCAAAAAAAACAGCTGTATTTTGCCAAAAAACAATATGTTGCAGAGTGAATTCTTTCAAGTGAAATTTCCAAACAGTTGAACAGATCAGTTTAAAGTCATTATATACTGGTGCTGCTGCAATAACCTGTGCACCGTTCTGCTTTATGATACTCAAATATTATTTCAAATAAAGCTAATCTAGCACCTTGGTCGTCTGTATTGGTTACACGATTAAAGCACTCCGTGCAGTTTGGGAACACCTGGGGTCAGCTCCAAGCTTCGACATGGACTTTACCAGGCCACCCTGGTCACGCATTCACCTTACTTCTAACTTTAAATGTCTTCTACTCAAAGTTAGTCATATCAGCTCCTCCTAAGCTACCAGGGAGGGCAATGCCCTCAGCTTGCTCAGGTGAGCAGGCACCTACAGGAGGATGAATTGCCTTGTGACAGCCCTACAAGAGGTCCCTCTAACTGATTTTTTTTTGTTTTCTTCCAGGATTTATTCATTTTACGTTTTTAGACTATACTTTATTGGTGGTGACATATGGGACACAGAGGCTCATGAAGCAGAGCTCTGCTCCTCTTGAGCCACTCTGTGCATTTTTGTGGCAGAAGCAAGGATCAAGCTGTTTTGAAGGGTGCCACACAACTGTTGGTGAAATATTAGGTCTGAAATGATCTTAACTAGAGCTTCTTTGCTTATAATTTTTTTTTACTATAGATTACAAGCAGCCAGTTGCAAAGAAGAACATCTGTCCTTCACCAGACACAGTGTCAACAGCAAAACGAAACCCTCGTCCCAGTGCAGGTACCATTACCAGAAGAAAGCCTGGCACTAGATGCACCTTCCTACCAGATTGTGCCCAAACACGGCTGCTGCTTGAAGAAGGGTTATCTCATCATTCAACTGCTTTGAAACTTCCAGAGCCTAACAAGGTTTAACTGCTGCAGCTCTACTTCTCAGAGCAATAAATGGTGAAACTTCTTTTATTTGTGTTTCCAAGAGCAAGGATTTATTATAATGCAGAACTTGTATATTTTCGTAATAGCTCTCCGCCCATGTTTCCCACAGAAGAGGGTTGCATTTCTGTGGGGTTTTTTTTCTACGTTTTGCTTGAAAAGAGGCTTGACTGTTGGGGCACAGGTGGGTGCTGTGGGAGCACAACACTTTCCAGCTGGGGCTGGCGTGCAGATCTCACCAGGCTGGTGGCTTTCAGGGCTTTAAAAATCTAAAAGGAGGACAAACCCAGCTAATCACATGCTAGAAGCATAGGCTTAAGATCAGGCACCAGTTATAACTTGCTTGTTAATTCATGTTCTTAGAGGAAAGTCCTTTTATCTGGGTAAGCTATTCTTAACTGCTCCACTTCATAGAACTGGGAGTCGAGAATCTCTCCCCGCTGGCAAGGCACCAACGTAGGCTCACCAGCTTTCATGTGCTTCAGACCATCTTTCATTTATTCTCACTTGGCTGGTCTGAGCTACCTGCTCCAGGTCAGGGCCAAGAGAGGTGCAAGCACCTGACAGTGTGCTTTCCGCATGGTGAGGCTACACCCCTTTCTGCAGGCTTGCCTCTTCAAAGGTGCAAAGAACTCAGAGCAGTAAAGTTGAAATGAAACAGGCACTGTTGAAACTTTGCTTTCCTTTGCCTTTGCTTTCCAATGTGCCTAGATTTTCCAGTTTTGAATAACCTCTCGAAAAAGAGGTCCAGCCCTGAAAGATGAAAGTTGGAGCTGCTGATTAGCTCCCCTAACAGGCAGAGCAGTAGGAAACCAGCCCCTATGATCTTACCACAGTCATCTGGGCATCATACCCGGTTTGGATGGAGCAGTCCAGGCTCTTGCGGCTCAACATGTTTTGGTCCTGCTCAAGCCATGGTTTGGGAAACTGAGTGAGCACCAGAAGAAACTGAACACAAGCCAATGCATAAGAAGTCCTTTGCTTGCTGCAGTGATTAACCAACCGTAAAGGATGTTTCTGTGGTGATACCATCAAACAAAATTAGGAGCAGGAGCTTGAGACAGGTTTAAAATGATGAGGAAGAAACTGTAATTGTCCAAATAGAGCTGTTCTGCACCAGTGCAGGAGGTGGGAGAGCTTTGCTGCTTCTGCTCTTCACTTACTTTTAAAGTGTGATGAAAGCAGGAATCACATACTGGGCATATAAACAGGAAATATTTTTTTAAATGCTTATCTGAGTCTGCATCCAAGCACTTCTCTCTGTCCCAAGGTCTCCTAATTACAAACTTTTTTCTATGGCTGGAAAGCTGATACAGATGAACTGCTGCTGAGTGGATAATGGCAGATGTATTTGCCTCTGAGCTATTGGCAGCCAAATTATCACTTGACCCAAAGTATCTGAAAAGATCACGCCAAGTTTTGTCCTTACTTGCGTATGGATGCAACTTCTTGATTGCAGAAAAATTTAAGTAATGAAGGCAGCAGCAGCACAAAATGTGAGATCAGATCCAATTGCTGTCAGGAAGGGAGAGGTTATGGGAATCACTGCTTTTACAATATTGTGACTACACCAAATGCAACATTTCATTTTGGATCCACCCCAAATCAAAATATTTCTGAATTCTGGACAAATACAAAGGACTTATTGAATCAAATTAAATATTGCGTTCAACTCCCAAATGGTTTTTTAAATGCTTCTTTTTTAGCAGAGCAATGGGCTGGGCTTGCAACACTATCATGGCATGGTGGAGTGTCATATTTAGCAGTGTGGTAGAAACAGTAGGAGGATGCAGATAGACTGAGGTTCTGACCTGGGGTAAAAAATAAACAAAAGAAGGAAATTTAAGTCACACCACATCTCAGAAGCATGTCCTGACTGCTGGGAGTGCCTCCCCATCCTGTGTGGTTTTCTAACTGGTAGTTACAAAAATTTTCTCAAGTTTTTTCTCAAGCAAACGAGTATTTCCCAGAATTCACAGATAATTCAGTCTGGCTAAAATGGAATTTTTCATTGCCAAAATCTCCTTCCAGGCAAAGACATAATTCAGAAGCAATGCTGGGTATGAAGCAGAAGTCTCCCTAACTGCATACGGAGGTAACAGAGCCCATAAAATGACCCCAGGGGGATGCAATTTGTGCCTTCCCCCAGCCTTTGGATGTGATTAGCCATTGTCAGTCCTATAGTGTATTCATCTCAGAACTGCAGAACCCCTTTGTAACAAAGACAAATGTATATTGTATTTCTCCAACTAAAAAGAGATGAAGTTGGCAATTTATAATGTTGAATTGCAGCTTCAGCTGAGTTTGGTGGTTTGCGGAGCTTAATCCTCTTCATTTAAAGTTTTATTCAGTATGCCTGCTTCATTTTGAGCAAGTTTTTCAAATGACCCTCAGAAGATGGGGAATCTTTTTGAGCCTTTGACAGATTTGATCTCTTATCATTTTTGAACTAGGGCTTTGGAGATGTAATTATTTTAATGCTTTTTTAATCTGAAAATTAAACTTGTATTTATTTTATCAATAAAAGGACTAATGAGTTCCTCAGAGGGAAAGCTATACAATGAAATAACGAAATGTACAGTAAGAACACTGCCTTAGAGCTGGTTTGGGAGGAGCTGTCTTTGAGCCAACTCTAAGATCAAGATTGTTGCCATGTTCATTTTTTGAAGCCTCCTCCATTGATTTCTCATTTGTGTATTCATTAGACTGAAAGCTCAGAAAGTGCAGTTGTTAATTACCATCAATGGTCTGGTTTTGAATTCTTTTTGTTTTCAGAGTAAGTTGATAATTCAGCTAAGTATCTGAATGGCCGAGGCTGGCTAATACCAGCCTGCTGCATTGCCTTTCATTTCTTCTCTTGAAGGCCTTTGTGAAATGAAGCAAGGGCACATGCACATATTATCCTCAGCTTTTCTTGGTGATGGGATGCCAGCTTCCCTGTTGATGTCTATTGTATTTTTGTTGTGGGACATTTGGGCATAAAACAGTTGTTTTAGCAGAAATTAACCATCTTACATTTTACACCAAAATAGATCGAAAAGAGTTGATTCAGGCAGCAATTTAAAATAGTCTTTCCTGCCTGTGACTTAGGCAAGATTTCTCCTGTTCAGTATTCACGGACAGGGCTGAGGCACATATGGCTTTATCATGAGGGTTCCTATTCTTCAAAACATGTAGAGTGAGAAGAGGCCTCCCCCTAAAAGAAGATGATGAAAGCTGATATAAAGTTATTTTAATGTCATGGCTTACATGTTTTTAATCACTGTTGAATGGCAGTAACAGCTTGTGAGGAGAGTTATCGTTTCCCAGCCCCCCCCCCCCTCCTTTTAAAAGGAAAGGGAGACCCAAATGTGTAACAAAAGCATTTCGTGACAGAAGAAGCAACATGAAGGCAACCTGGTTTCCTCTGTGACACCCCAAGACAAGACTTCATGAAGAAGGACTGGGAGTGCACCAGATTGCACTGCACTCAGACAGTCACAGCTGTGGGCGCTCTTTAGGTACATCTCAAAGACAACTGACCATTGGTTTGCATCAAAGTAAAGACCTCAGAGACTGCAGACTCACTCCAGGCTCCATGGCTCCAGCACATCCATAAGTGGAGCTCTGACTGCTGGAGATGCTCTGTCTCCATGGCTCACGATGGCTGTAGCCACCTTCCAGGACACTCTGCAAGGTGGCACGGTACCCTCATTCCTTGATCATGCTCCAATGACAGACCTCATGATTTGGCTGGAGGTCACTAATCTTCCTTATTTTTTTTATTTTTTTTTTTTTTCCCTCCTCCCTCTAAATGCTCCAGGTACAACTTCCAGACTGTAACTGGGCTCTTGTCTTCCCCCCGCTGTGGTGGCTGCTTTGCGGGGGGGGAAAAAACAGTTTCTGAATACTCAAAGCACTGAAGGATGCTCCTGGTTGAGGCATATGATAAGCCTGTTGTTAGTACGTTCTGCCATGTAATTACCCATATTTGGTATTTTTTAAATGACTAGTTGAAAGTTTCACAAAATTAAAATAAAATTGGCTTGCTAATGAAAATCAGAAAGACGCGAGAACTGTGACCTTGATAAAATTTTCCATTTTTAAATGTATCTAGTACAGCATATTTATGCCTAGTTGCGGGGAGTGCCTAGGGAAGGGTGCTATGAAACTGCCAGGCATCATGAACCAGATAAAACAACATTTTGATATTTTGTGATTATGTAGCTCACAACATCCAGAGATCATGAAACACCTCAAATTTCAAACTCTTCTTGTTCCATAGATTAGAAGAGAAAAAGGACATCTCTAGGTCCTCTGCTAATGTGCTAAAAATCAGTGAAAGCATTTCTTTTGCATTATTTTATCATGCTTTAAATCTGCATCATGTTTGTTCCTCAAACAATATGATAATTTAGGTAGATTTCTGTACTGGCAGCCACAACACAGAAAGTATGGAGGAATTCATGATACTTCCTTTGCATGAGAGGTATCGTGCCTGAACATGTAAATGGTTATTTTTAATGTCTCAGCTCTGACACAGCACTTGTCAAAAGATGACTCTGGCAGCACACTCAGCACCCACACTCCCCCCTGTGCTGTGGGTGCCTATGGAGGTGGTGTAGGTGCCGACGGAGGTGTGGGTGCTGATGGAGGTGTGGGTACTCATGGAGGTTTCGGTGTGGATGGAGGTGTGGGTACCAGTGGAGGTGTGGGGGCTGCAGCAGCCCGTTTCAGATGGGCCCACAGGTCCTTGCAGTGCCAGGCCCAGTGCCGTAGCTCCAGGCACCAGTTGGAGAGGGCAGAGAAACAGAGTTTAGGACACTCTGTTAGAGTGAGTTACACTGAAGGCGGTGACGGCAGGTTACAAGAACGCACCTTTGGACTTACAGTATTGTCCCAGTTTGTTAATATATAATTACAAGAGTTTCAGACTTGTGGTGATGGGCATATTATAATCAGATTTTTTTATATTTTTCTTCTTCTGAATAGAAATGAAATCTCATAAAGCATTGTATTTTGCTAGCCTGGTTATTCTTCCAGCATGGGTCATTACCAAATCACTGCATTGCTGTTGACATGCCTGAAATATTTTGCTTACTTCAGTTGCATTTCTCTCAAGCCCTGACTGGCTGTGTATTCCAGATAACCAAAGATGCGCCTGGAGCTTTGCTTTAAGAGCAGAATTAAGTCATATTGTGTAGGCTGAGGTGTTCTAGCTTCTGCGTACTATTGCTCATGCCTTACAGTCCTTGGAGTCACCTTGCTGCCTTACTCTACAGATTTTTTTAAGTGCTGCAGTGCTGTTTGTTACTAAGCGGAGAACAAGACTGAAGACTGCTTTAAGGAGGAGGTTGTTTCAGTTTTGGAGTGGCAGCATCCAGACCCTGTTCAGATTTTTCTTCTTGTCTCTTGTCCTCAAGTGTAGTTATGCAGAGAGGAACTGTTTACTTATTATGCATGGCTCCCAACTGTCGTTTAAGCATTATTAACAGGAGGGTTAATACCTCCCAAATTTCTAATTAGGGTCTTCCCTTCAGTCTATTAGCAGTGCTTTTGTGGACATATCCTTTAATTAGTTCTGACTTTCTGACTCCAGTGCAAAGTAGTTTTTAACTACTGTCTGCAATGCCCACGAGTGGTGAGTCAACTTATTAAAAATTAAAAATTAGTTTCACCATTTAGAAGTTCACCAAATGAACCAAGCACTATTTCATCTTATTTGCATTATCACAGCATCTGAGAGTCCGAGTGGTGGTGAGAGCTTTAGAAACAGAGAATAAAGACAGCCACCTCACTGGGGTCCTGGGTGAGGGAGTGGCTGTGCCAGCATGGCCCTGTCAGAGGCTCATCCTAAGCCAAGGAGGGAATGTGTAGTGGGAAGACATGCAAGACAGGCACCACACACTTGGTAGGATGGGGATGCTGAAGGCGCTGTGTTTTGTTTTCTACCCTGATGTGGGTGCCGATCTGGACCCACCTGCCAGCAGTTCTGGGGGAAGGAGACCCCACAGATGCTCCCACTCCCAGTTATGATGCCCTGCAGAAGCATCCCATTTGTTCAGAAGCCCTGGGAAAAAACATCTTAGAGACTTCAGGCAGCAAAACTCTCAAGATAATGCCTCACCCTAAGCTCAGGCCATATTTATCTGGGTCCATATTCACCTTTTGGGAGCACACCCATGCCCTTAGCATCTGGACATCCAGCCTCAGTCCAGTGCATGCTATGTTTCCTATCCTGGACTGGACAGGAGTGTAGGGTCACATTACATCAAATCCCAGCTAATGACTACCAGCCACCAAAATATCCCCTCCACCTCATGCTAATGCCCTTGCACCCCTTCAGGGAGCTAAACTGGCAGAAAATTCCCCTTGTGCTGGCTGGGGACTGGGGCAGGGACACAGCTGAGCCTGGCCCAGGGCAAGAAGAGGAAGCTGAGGCCAGGGCGGACCACCATCATCCCTTGCAGTGGCTGCTAGCATGTCATTGACTGTAACGTGAGCAATGCGTGGACACCAGAGTGTCCAGAGGGGCTGGAGAGGGAAGGATGCCCATCTGGAACCAAGAAGAGGATGGCTCCTCTAACACATATGTGGAGGTTCACATCTAGATTTGCAGTCCTCAGATAAGGAAAATTTTGAGGCACAAAGCCATGGCTGGGCCCTTCATTCATGCTGCTGTGACAGGCTGCACACTTGTTCAGGAATCTGCTCAAAGCTACTTGCAAGATCAAGGCTTTTCTTTGTAACCTGTTTGGACCAAAGATGGTCTCTTATAAAAAGTGCTTTTCATCCTTGTAGCCATTGCAGACAGAGAAAATTATTCCAGCCCACTGAAATGTTCATGTGAAAACTTTGTTGGCTCAGTCTTGGTGTTCACCTTTGTTCTCAGGCTTGATTTTCTAAGTGCATGCATAATTATTAATGTATTCACTAAGAGTATTTCCCACAGTGTCAAACAACTCGTATACAAGTATCAGAACAGAGGGTCAATCGAACCAATATACATAAAAGGTGCAAAAACGTTCATGATGAACAGGTCAAGAGGAGTCTAATTACAGGTCGTATTTTGAAAGAGATTAGCTTCTCATTTTGGGGATATATTTTTAACTTAAAAAAGCCGCAGTCCTTGTTAATTCTGTGTTAACTAGAACTAAAGATAAGTTAAGGTTTCATACTTTAAAATATAAGGATTGTGCTGTGCATATAATTTAAAACATACTGGAGTACATCAAATACTCTTTGAGAACAGTAAGTTATTCACAAATAATGATATTTTTTTGTCAAAATTTCATCCTCGGCTAGATAGTCCACTGCAAGTAGAACAAAAAAGTATGGTCTGAATTATTTTCCTGATCATGGCAATATTCCCCAAGTGTTTTTGCTTTCAACAAGTAGCATCTGAGTGGTAAAAATAATGCAGTACCAAATTATGAATTGCTGGGAAACAAGGTTTAATTCCAGGGCCTTTACTGTAATTCTGTCTGAATGTTTTTTTCTAGGATCAGGGCCAGCGAGGAAGGAAGACTTTCAGAGCTTGATTAATGGATTAGAAGAGTTTATAAAGAGGAAGAGTTTAAATGCATTTGACATTGGAGAACGTTTTGAGTGAAAGATCCTGAAGCTGGGGCTGACTGGGTGTAAGGAAAAAAATACATACTGCAAGGATAATTGAACAATGGAAGAAGTTGCCCTTGCAGGTTGTGCAGTCTCCATCCATGGAGGCTTACAACACCCAACAGGACAAAGCAACCTGATCTGAAGGCAGTGCTGACCTTGCTCTGAGCAGGAGGTTGAACTAGACACCTCTTGAGGTCCCTTCCTGCCTGAGCGACTTGGTTCTTCAGAGTGAATGGGTCTACCCTAGCCTAAAGTAGAAGTGGCCTCATAGCAAAACCCCCAGTCCTAAACACCTGACGGTATCAGTTCTAAGTTTGACAAGTCTGGTTGCCTTAGAACAACCCAGAGCTCAGGACCAGGGACGAGGAGCTTCATCTGTGGTGGGTTGACCCTGGCTGGATGCCAGGTGCCCACCAAAGCTACTCTATCACTCCCCTCCTCAGGGGACTCCTCACACTTCTCCCCTGCTCCAGTGTGGGGTCCCTCCTACAGGAGACAGTCCTCCACAAACTTCTTCCCATGGGCTGCAGTTCTTCACCAACTGCTCCAGCATGGGTCCCTTCCACAGGTTGCAGTCCTTCAGGGACAGACTGCTCTAGCCTGGGTCCCCCATGGGGTCACAGTTCCTGCCAGAAAATCTGCCCCATTGTAGGCTCCTCTCTCCCCAGGGTCACTTCCCCTCCTTCCCCAGAGCAGGATTCCCACAGGGTCACAGTCTCCTTTGGGCATCCACTTGCTCCAGCATGGGGTCCTCCAGGGGCTGCAGGTGTTTATCTGCTCCCCTGTTACCCTCCATAGCTTCAGGGGCACAGCTGCCTCACCATGGGCTGCAGGGGAATCTCTGTTCCGATGCCTGGAGCATCTCCTCCCCCTCCTTCACTAACCTTGGTGTCTGCAGGGATGTTTCTCTCACATACCTTCACTCCTCTCTTTGGCTGCAATTGCTGTCATGCAGCAACTTTCCCCCCTTCTTAGCTATGTTATCCCAGAGGCACTACCACTGTCACTGGTGGGCTCAGCCTTGGCCAGTGGCAGGTCTGTCTTGTAGCCGGCTGGCATTGGCTCCATGGGACATAGGGGAGGCTTCTAGCAGCTTCTCACAGAAGCCACCCCCCACTACCAAAACCTTGCCACACAAACCCAATACAGTCTCGCACCATGCCAAGATCTGTGCATGGCAAGAGGAGCACAAGCTGCCTGTCTGTGGTCCCTACGAGCTCCATCGCTTCTGTCCCCGTAAATAAAATAGTCTGGACCCTAGAGGTGACCCTGTAACCAAAGGGGCTGCTCATGGAGGAGATAATTTCCCTCCCTCCTGTGGTGGGGAAGAGCCTCCAGGATTGATACAGAAGTGGAGGAGAGGGCTGACAGGGCTGTGCTGGTGTCTACATCTTCCTCGGAGCCACCTCCCTCAGATGGAGGACCCTCGGGCCCTCTTGTCCTGGGTCCAGTTCTGCCCCTTTTGCCTTGATTAGCTTTCATGGTCCAGCACCTGCACTACTGGGGTCCCCCCTAAGATTTATTGGCATGGAGGAGCTCATCCAGGAGACACTAGCTGGGTATCACCCTTGGTGGTCAGGTCCTCAAGGCCTCATCTCCCTCACCCCAAAGGGACAGGGTCTTCACGTGCTGGCATGTGAACACAACAACAGACCCATCACAGGGAGATCATTCAGGGACCACTGCCTGCTCCCATCTTCTCAGCATCCTGAGGTCGCTTCCAGGGACGGGGCTGGCTGGGCTCTGGGCAGGCACTGTGCAGCTCTTCTGCTCTTTGACACCAGTGAAAAACCACCAGGCATGCCGGCCATTCAGACCCAGAGGCGCAACGCTGCCTGGTCCATGAGAGGGATGACCACCAACATCCCAATGGACACCAGCACCACTGCAGCCAGGACTTGCCTCAGCACACATTAAACAAGCCCCTGTGAGGAAGGGGAAAAACCCACCCGCCAGCTCCCCTGCCACCCACCAGCCGCTCGGCTCAGCCCTGCTGCTGTTTATTCAAGCGTGGGTCACGGGGAGGGTTTTATTGCGTCTCAAAAGACAAAGCCTAATTTCATTGTGTCTCCAGCAGAACATCCCACCCGTTTTGCAAATCCTTTGGTGGTATTAGTCATTTATGACTACCAGCAACGTTTTTCTAGGCCTCCCTTCACAGCCGGTAACTAGGAGAAAAAAAAATATGCCATAACAGAAACGGTTTGTGTTTCTAAATCACAAACATCAGCATTGTGTTATGTTAACAGCTATCATCTTTATTTTTAGGATATTTAATCAATTTGGATGCTTTCAGATATATTTTAGTCAGGCCAGCTTGCTCTAACTTACCTCCCAATTCTGGTTGCCATGGCGTAACAATGATTTCTCTTTTAGCTAAAAATAAACCTCCAGCAACAAATGTATCAGCCACAAAAAATGAAAAAAAAAAACCTTAAAAACCAAAACACCATGAAAACAAAACACTTCCCTATGCACCAGTTCATGTTACCCCCCACTGCTGATACTTGGGCATCACTTGTACAAGGTTCTAGACAGATGCTCCTCACTTCCCCTTTCCTATTTACACACTTTTATACTCTGGCTAATGAAAGGCAGCCAAATGCCTGAAACATTGCGAACATTTTTCAAATGGCACTAAAATCAAGTGCCATAAGACAGACCGCCTGTCCTCAGTCAGGCAGAACTGCCTGTCCTCAAAGCCTCTGTAGCTCCTGGGCTCTGCCTGGAGATTTTTGATTTTTTTTTTTTTTTTATGAATCCAAGTATGGAAGAAAAACCTCCCTTCCTAAAGAGGCTGAGAAAGCCGGGATGCAGGGCATCCCTTCCCTGAGGAGGAGGGCAGCCCCAGCCCCAGGTGTGCCCAGCGACATGCTGCCTTGGCAGGGTGGCAGGGGATGGGGGAAGTCCTGTGGCAGCTGAGTACAAGGCACTTCTTCCCTCCTGGGGAAAAATTGCCTCCTTTGCTGCTATATGTTTTGCTCAAAAATAAAGCAGTATGTCACATATTTAACAATAAAATTGAATTAATTTAATTAATTGAATTAATGGAAACCGAAAGAGGAACAGTCACCTATAAGCATCTCCACATGATTTGTAAGTGTTAATTTAGAGGTGCAGCAGCCTACAGCAGTGCTCAGTTCATGAAAAATAATATTGGTAAGGTTAAGGAAGATGTTTTCTTTCACTTTTGATTACAAAAAACTCTTTCCTTACGGTCTTACTATGGGCACTCTGCAACAGGAAAAGGACAAGTCTGGCCAGGTTTGTCCTGCCCTGCCCTGGTGCCGCTCAGCCCAGATGTGTTTGTAACCTCCCTGCAGAGCCCTAGAAAGAAACGCTTCAGCCACGCAAATTCCAGCATGCTTGTGCAAGGGCGCGGCGGAGAGCAGCTTGCTCTGCTCCTTGCTACTTAAACAGCTGTCAGTCAGCCCCAGTGAACACAGGACAAAGTGGTAATGCTGACATTTCTCAAGTTCTGTTAGAGGAATGAGACCGAAGCAAAGAAATGACTTCTCTCCATGTGTTTGTGGAAGATGACCGGGCTCTTACCCAAACTGTCAGTGTTTGCTGAGCCTCCGCATTTGCTGGTTCTCATGCCCTTATTTTCACCAGCCAGTGAGGCTGATCCTTGCAAGGATCCTTGCCTGGTTTTTTAAACACAGTCTCTAAATAAAGGAAGGAGGGACTTCTGCCCCCAAGGGCGACTGGGACTTCCTGGCTCCTGTCCACACAGCAAAGCTCCCTGGCCTTGCATCATGGCTAGACAGCTGCCATCAGCACCCTGCTGATAACTCTATACATATATATATATATATA
>NW_010114167.1:0-14477 GCF_000699245.1 Pterocles gutturalis
CTTGGCAGCAGAACAAAACATTGTCTTTTGTCAGCCTTTCTGAGCGTAAATCCAAAACACAGCCTCTTGCTAGCTATTTATGAAGAAGAGCGAGAAAAAGAAAATTAACAGAGTTAACTTTAAGCAGTCTGTGCTTAACCCATGACACATGTGACCCAGCTTTTGCTTGGATACATTTACTTGCAGATAGTTCTTGATCTGAAGAAATATTTGACATGAAAATTTTTCATTTACTTAAACACAGTAACTTAGGCTTTGGGGAGTGTTGTTAACTTATAAAGCAATTTAGTAAGATATTTGCATCTTTTTGTTACAGTTTTCCAGTTTGACGGTGTTTGTTGTTTTGTTTTTTTTTTAGAAACATAGAATCATAGAATAGTTTGAGTTGGAAAAGACCATGGAGGTCACCTAGTCCAATCCCCCTGCAGTAAGCAGGGACATCTTCCACTAGATCAGGCTGCCCAGAGCCCCAACCAACCTGACCTTGAATGTTTCCAAGGATGGGGCATCTACCACCTTCCCGGGCAACATGTTCCCGTGTTTCACCACCCTAAGCGTAAAATATTTCTTCCTTATATCTAGTCTAAACCTCTCATTTTTTAGTTTAAAACCATTACACCCTATCCTATTGCTACAGGCCCTGCTAAAAAGTTTATCCTCATCTTTCTTATAAGCCCCCTTTAGGTGCTGAAAGGCCACAATCAGGTCTCCTCGGAGTCTTCTCTTCTCTGAGATGAACAATCCCAACTCTCTCAGCCTCTCCTCATAGGGGAGGTGTTCCAGGCCTTTGATAGTTTTAATGGCCCTCCTCTGGACTTGCTCCGACAGGTCCACATCCTTCCCGTGCTGAGGGCTCCAGAGCTGGACACAGTGCTCCAGGTGTGGTCTCACTAGAGCTGAGAAGAGGGGTAGAAGATTTTTCCAATGTAGGTTAATAGAGAAACTATTTCTGAAATTGTCACTTCATGTTTTTCATTGGCATTGCAGGGAAAAAAAAAAAAAAAAAAAAGTAAAACCCTGTGTCAGACAGAATCAGTATCAGTTAACACTACGGATCTTCTCTTTGATTCCTTGCTGGAATCAGAAAGTACTTTAGCATGTTTAAGGCCCTTCTGTCCTGTAAGTGCTATCAAACATCAATTGCATTGTGGTACACTGTATATGTAATTAAATTATATTAACTTGGAATACCTGAATTTATTTTTGAGTATCAAACAGTAACTTCAGAGATACTGAGGTAATGTTCAGATATTTGAATACTATTCTGATGCCTGGCTGGATGTGTGCATTGAAATAAGCTACCACAAAAGAGAAGACAGGTCATATTGCCACATATGGTGCCTGTTCTTGGAAGCTGCTGAGGGAATGTATTTAACAGAAAGATTCTCTGCTCTCCTGGTACATAGTGTTTACATCAATGTTACATAATCCTAGAAATATAGAGCACTGCTTTTGAGGCAGTTACAGAGAGGTATGTTTCTTTCACCAGGCTTTTTATACCACCCTCATCAATCTAGTGGCTGTGTATCTGCACAGTGAACATGGTACTTCTACCCAAAGCAGAGAAAACATTCACATTATTCCTCACTGGAAAATCAGTCTTAAATCTTAATCTCAGTTTAGTTTATAACAACTAAAGACAATGAATTCTATAAAGCACAACGAGAAATTATCCAAATCAGATTGTTAGTTTCAAGCAATGAGGTAGTGTAGATTAAAAATTATTTATATGAATTCTGTGATAACAGCAATTAGTAAAAGCAAAACTGGCAGTAATTACTTCACTTTACATGTCAATGATTTCACAAGGTGACCTTTAAAGAAAACTGCTGAAGATATTCGAGGATTTAACGCAGTGTCGTTTAGCGTTGTTAAAAGCAATACTTGATAGGTTATGATAGGTTTACGTACATATCCTTGCTTTAAACTCACTCACTGCCTCGGTAAGAGCAAAATCTGTTGCTCTCTTGTGATCTCCAGGGTGTTAGAAACATATATTCTAGAGTCCCTTTAATAAGTACATAAAAAGAAAAATGCTTGCTCACCATTTTAATTCTGCATGAGTGTGTTACAGATGTTATACACTGTTTTCACACTTTTCAAAAAGCAAATTCTAAATGCAGTGTCCCTAATTCAGTTAAGTGCCCATATTAAAAATGCTACAAAAAAAATAGTACCCCATTTTTGCACGTATGTATTGAAAAGTTTTAATAACAGTGAATGCACAAAGTGACTCAGACAAAACTGCTTGGATGATATATGGCCATTATTTAATGTCCTAATACTACAGAACAATAATAACGCCTAACCTAACCAGCCTATGAGCTGGCTTTATTACCACTTTTCAGGTTTAAAGCAGTGAAAATTTACTGGAGTTAGCCATAAAACTAGGTGCATTGTAAAGGTTGTTTTTGTTTGTTTTGTTTTGTTTTTTTTCCTGGTTACAGTTCTGCAAAACTTGCCTATAAATACAGTGATTTCAATGGATTTATCTATATAAGGGCAGCCTGGAGAAGGGAAGTCTCCTGTGGACACTTTGTTGTTTGGGTCCTGTTTTCCTCTAAAACAAGCTGCTTCTGCATGAACTTTATGGGCAAATAATTGAAAGTAACTAAGTTACCACAGCTTAAATGACATGCCAGTTGTCAACAGAGCCAAAACAGCTCACCATGTCTATATCCCTACCTGTCTGCAAGTAAGAAATAAAGTGTGTTTGCACACCATCCTTTTCTTCATCAGCCTAATTCATCATCAGTATCTGGAAGGATCATTTCACAGTCACAGCCATTGCTTTTTTATAAGCGATAACCTGGGTTCAACATCTCACAGAATGAATTCTTGATATAAAAACAAAGAAGCACCTGTATCCATCAGATGTCATATACTGGTTTCTAATACTTTTGTGTGGGTTATGGATATCTTGGGGAAGTGTGTTTTTTTCCCATTCTCACAGGTGCTATAAAAACTTGACTGTGTATTCAACAACACCATCTGCTGAGGGAAGATACGCTATGAGATGTAACAAATATATAAAAGACGCTTAGAAAAGGAGAATACACTAATGTAAAAAAATGAAAAAGAGTGTAAAAATAAATCATATTTTATTTTCAATGTGTGAAACAAATGTGTCAGTGCTGGATAATATATTCCTGAAGCTTGAAAGCAGTAGTTTCACTTTTCAGTCATCTACTTTATTTCAAAACACCTAATAAGTTAGAATCAATATCCTCTTTTTTTTTAATTTATTATTAGTATTGTGTTACAGGTTCTACTAGCAGTACTATGAGTATTACTATTATTGCTATGGATTACTTATAAGAACCCAAGCAGCCTTCATGAATATAGCAGAATATTGCACAGTTCCACCAACAGAATAGAAACAATGTCTTTGTAGAATTGGATAAAGGTTTATAAGCCCCAGAACCTATTTGTCTTTCTTTGCCTAAGTGTTTCACGGGCTTAATGCAAGATATTAGCTTTCCCTGCAAATGTTTTATAATGGTAAGAGATCTGCAGGACTCAGGACTCAGTCCTCTGTGACGAAAATTCATAACTAATGATGGCTATTGGAATGCACAGTAACGTTTCTGAGATATGAGTCAGTGACTCACTAGGTTCTACTTAACCTCACAAAGTTATTATATTAGTCTTTCATTGTTGTAATGAAAGAACACCTCAAGCAGGGATTGTGCTATGCTATACAAAAAAAGGTTAAAATACAGGGCATGGTCCAAAGAGCTATTAATTTGGAAGTTTGTCTAGTGGAAAACGACCCTCAAAAATGTTGGACTCTCACAGCTGTTGAGCAAGATGGAACCAGGGAAAAAAGAAGACACAGGTACAGAGATAGTACAGCCACTTTACAAAGATCAGATGCTGACAACAGTGTTGTGGCTATTTTTGTAGAATCATAGATTCATAGGATGGTTTGGGTTGGAAAGGACCTTAAAGATCATCAAGTTCCAACCCCCCTGCCATGGGCAGGGACACCCTCCACTAGCCCAGGTTGCTCAAAGCCTCATCCAGCCTGGCCTTGAACCCCTCTGGGGGTGGGGCATCCACAGATTCCCTGGGCAACCTGTTCCAGTGTCTCACCACCCTCACAGTGAAAAGTCTTTTTTTATTGTAGAGCTAAATGATCTCATGCATTCCCACGAGTAAACTGTGCCCAGTGAATGTCCACTTGATAAGCAAAACAACAATGCCTACTCAAGTGCATCTGTTTTCTTCCTGCCACTTGAGGATTGCCAATTTAGTGGTACTGTGCGAGACTGTAAGGCTTCATGGCTTGAGGCATCAAAGAAGACAGGAATAAAGATGAGTAACATTTTCATTCCGGCTGCCACAAAAGAAAGAAATGTATTCATTCTGCTTTCTATGTCCAGTTCAAGTTAATGGCAGTAGCTGAGAAATATTGGGGTTTTTTCTTTTTTTTTATTCCACCAACACCATCAAAGTGAGTAATCCTGTCTGAAGACAGGGAGGCTTGGTCTCCATAGTAGACAAAATGATGACTGCCCCTTGTGCAATTATATGCTAGCTAACTTTCGGCAATAGTGGTATCAAATTCATTGAACGCGGTAGGACCCAGTCAGATATTTCTCCAAACAGACATCCTGCCCCACACTACATGCAATCCCAGCTATGTGCTTGTTGGCATCTGAGCTAGCTGGCTTGAAGCTGCAGTCACACCTTTCGCTGCAGAGTAGGCTTATCCTCAGTCAGATGTGGAGGTTTACTGGTTCAATGGTGGTTTCTGTATGCTTGTAACGTTAATCTATCCAAGATTTTGTGAAGAGGCTTACCACCATGGAGGAGAACGACAAATGCATGGTCAAGGACACTTGACAAACTGCAACGCAAGTGTCCTTGATGTCAGGAAGGCTGATCTTAGCCAAATCACTCATGAAGGCAGAGGCTCAGCTGTGGAAGGAACCAACTACAATGGTTTGTTTCTGATCTTTGAATGCTCTACTAGAAGGCTAAAGACAACAAAAAATTCTGAATAAACTGGATATTTTCTCAAAAGGAACTATCACTGTAGCTGATGCAAGAGCTGCACCCCTTGCCCCAAGTATAATAGGGGCACAGAAAATACAAATAAGAAATCATTCACACAGAGGGACTAACCACTGAAGACAAATCAGTCAGGTTTTCTGGAGAGATTAGTTCTTGGATAGTGAAATGAAATTTAAAATTAGATTTTGCGTAAAACTTTACAATGACCTTGGTCATCTCTTTTGCAAACTGAGAATAATTGCCATGCACAACACAACAACCTTTATTGGCACATTATAGTCAATATCAACTACACCAGGAAGATATTAAGGAGGTACTGTATATTTGTTTAAAGTCCAGTTCAGCTACGTGCATTTGAGCAGATTTACTATGTTTAATTATGTTGCTGAATCAGAGTGTGACGAATTATTTTGAGAAGATTATCTCCTTACTTTTAACAACATACGGGCAATTTAAAAAATGAAATAAGGTATTACACATAGATAGCTCATCGTCATGCGACAATCTGCTAAAAAAAAAAATCAAGTCACTAATATGTCTAAGAAGTACTATTTTTATTTTCATATGCATTTAAGCAAATCGTTTGCAAAATTACAGTTATAAAATTAAAATTACTAATGAATCATGTCTTTTAATAATTCATAACGAGCATGTTTTTAATTTTCATTCTTGGTGGAAACCAAATTAAAAGTATAATAGATTTCTAGTTTTAGGGATTTTTTAATTAAAAGGTTGACAATAGTTTCTGTATATTTTTTGTCTATAAAAATGCAAAGAAAGCAGCAGAAACATAAACACAATCCCATGTTTGACATTTATTTGAAAGACAAGTTTTGCAGAATACAAAGCAGCATTAAAACTACTGCCTGATCATACAGCAGTAAAAAAAACTTTTCACCAAATAATGTTCTGTGTTTCTCCAAAGTATTCATCAAGCAGAATAAAAAGAAACATTCGTTGCTGAAATTCCCCATCTTCCATGTCATTTGTTAATTTCAGTCCAAAGAAGAAATCTGAAGCAAAACAATGTTCTCCTCTGCTGCTCTACTCTACCGGTTACAACAGCTATAATCATATTACTTTTCTCCTTTGCTTTTTACTAGGTCAATGTACTGAAAGTAATTGCTGAGGAACCTGTGAGTAAACAACATAAACAGCAACTCTTGCAGCAATAATAGATGCCAAAACAAAAGGAGGCCTTTGAGACATGCAAAGCTCACACCTACTGTTGCCTTTGGCTCCTAGAGCTGACCAATAGCAAGATGAGCTTCCAGTCATTTATGTTTCAATAAATCAAACCCTCTGAGCACATTGGAAGCATCTCACATGCAGTACCTGTTCAGATTCAGGCCTTGGAACCAAAAGCCACAGTCACAGATATTTTGAGGAGACCCAGGACAATTCAGAGGGAGTCAGAGGTACCAATGTGACACAAACTGCTGCCAAATGATGGGGCAGTGGGTGCCCACCACAGAGCCTCCACTGCCACCACTGCCACCGTGCAGTGCTCAGCTGACACCTCTTCAGTCGACCAAGAGCCTGGCACAGACAGTGCTGCTCGTGGGTGTGAGTGTAAACAAGCACTCAGCAAGCCACCCTCATACCATGCTATGAAGGGTAGCTTTTGCCCTGATGTATTATCTCTTATTTTCTCCTTTCTGGAAGCAATACGAAAAATCTGAAAATGGGGACAGTAATGCAGACCTACCTGTCCTGCAGTAATTGTGTCTGGGAGCAGAGGTTTGTGGCTGAGTGCAGTGTGAGGGGTACAGCAGTGTCGTTATCAAAGGTCAATACCAATTGCAAAGACAATTCTCCAAACATGCTGACTGTAGTGGTAGCTCTTTGATAATTTATACTTTTTTACCAAAACTTTCAAAGATTAAAAAACATATACAGTGTCTGACACAGAGTGGGACTGTGTGTGATCCAGAGCATGATGCGTTTTTTCCTTTTTTCTTTCTGTCACAAAGTCCCTGATGCTAGACTGGGCTTCAAATGCTCCAGCAACTATTTAGTGAAGAAAGTTGTTTAGACCAACAGAGAGGGCACTCCTCACTTTGATCACAGTCCAAACGTCACCAAATATGTAAGACAATCTCTGCTAGCTTCAAAGATTTTTTTAAAGATTTATTTACACTGATTTTTAAAACATTATTGTAAGACCATTGACTTCAGCTGGACAAAGTGTACACATGAAGAAAAAGAAGCATAAATTATCTATATTCTAGTAAAACTGGAAAAGGGACTTCCGGGTGCACATCCAAAACTAGTAAAAATTTTGGACAAATGTAAAAGTCATTTTGCCTGTGAAATTCTGAGCTGAGAATTGGTTTTATGAGCCTTTATAGGAGGAAAGGAAAAAACAAGCAGTGGTTTTATGGTGTTGTTTTGTTGTTGGTGTTTTTTTTTTTAATTCACTAATAAACTGATGATTTTGTGGTTGTGTGGACCTGTTTGGATCAAACTCCAGAACATAGAAATCTGTACCTTTTTTAGTTTGTACTTGTTATTTTTGAGAGGCTTACACCTAAATCCCAGCGTGCACATAATGTCAAATGGACTAAAAACAAAAGGTAAGAGGTGCCTGCAGGGCTCAGAAAGTTTGCTACAGAACACTTTCCAAGATAATTGAGGTTATTCTGCTTGTGAAGCAAAATGAAATCACATCCCTAGATGTGACTTATTAGAGCTGTAGATGGTAGAGTATTAACATGTCTTCCTACTAATTCAGTAGGCAGCGTGGCAAAATGTTAAAAAAAGACTGCAGCAGTTTTAGATTCAGCACTTTAAAACAATATGCAGGTTTCTCACAATGCAGGCAATTCTGTGGCAGTTGCAGTCTGCAATCTCCATTCCCCAAAAACAGTTGCTTGTATCTAATATCTCTTTCAAAGCCTGCCCCAGCTCTTCTATCCATTACAGCTCCTCAGTTATCCACCCACCCCTTCCTTCCCTAAAATGATGCATGCTTTGAATAAAAAAAATCATGCTATTCCAAAAAAAGTAGCACTATTTTGCATAGACATCTGTTCAACTATTCTTCACTTCCCTAGGACTGAGCAGTATTGTAAGATCACTTTTACAACACTGCAAAAACAAAATATCAAAGAAAATACGAGGCTGCCTCCCCTTCATACCCCATGTTGTGCAGATGTACGGTTATTTTAGAGGACTGAAATCACAACCATATTAGTCCCTCTCTGGCCCACAAAGACTTGGTATGCTTGTTTTCAAGAAAACAATAAAATTACCATTTAGAGATGAACTGTTAATCCTTTCCAGAGTTTAGTCATCTGAATTAGGCTTGTACAAAGTCATCTCCGTCCACTGCACATCAAACATTTAGGATTAAAAAAAATGGCTGAAGTGTATGTGGGAGTGTTGTTTGTTTTTTTTTTTTAATGTTAGAATAGAAATCTCTTGAGAGATAGAATGAAGCTTAGGCTTTTGAAAAAAACAACTGCTGGTGATACATGCCTCTTTCACAACAAACAAACTGTAAACGCAATCAGCTAGAAGACAGAAATTGCTCATGGCTTCCTTAGTTTGAGGGGTTTAAAATCTACATCACCCCTCTCTACAACACTGTGATTGCCAGGGCTTGGGATAGTCAAAACCCACAGGGAACCTCATCTCTTCTTGTTGAATCTGTGGCATAGCACAAGACAGAAGTTAAAATTCATGGGGTTGAAAGAAAAATAAGCAAGAATGAGTAATACTGAAATCCGTCATTTGGGGCACTCAGGTGGGAATAAAAGGTCCTGGGTTTTGAATCCTGCTTTCAGGTCTGTGTATTATTTACAATAAACAGTCGGACTATATTTAAATAATTACATGTGAAAAAAACCCTTTTCATTGCTGACTTATCTCTTCCTATAGGAACTGCATATCTGAACGCAGATGTAAATATTAATCAAAACAGAGCTGCAGCCATGATGGATCAGCCCAACTGTTGATGGATCTGATAGCCAAGATCCAATCCCCAGCATCAGATAAATGCAGATGCTCAGGAAAGAGTAGAAGAGCTGAGCCAGCAGAGAGGATGCTTCTCTGTGTACTCACCCAGCCTCTAACCATTCACAGTCAGTTGAATATTAATGAGTCGGTGCATGAGAAGGGCTGTTCTTTTTGGTGTGAATTTTACTTATGTCTGTACTTGAGTCATAAGATGCCCTGGGGTGCTCTAGGGCTGAACCTCAAGAGGTTTTGGTCTAGGTGGAAGCAGGCTGAAGTTGTGCACCCAGGACACCAATGAGAATACACAACATGCAGTGTGGATGTACTTAGTGCTCTGCATGTCCACAGCACACAATCTAAGACCAAGAAATGCCGTGAGCATCACAGCTGGCAAAGATGGAATGGATGTTTCCTTCCTTCTGTGCACCACTCCAAATGCAGGTGCACCCACTGAGAGCCTGGGTGGTCTAGTTATATACACCTCTTCAAAAAACCATCTATAAAATTTATTTTGTCTCTATAATCTCCAGAGACAGTGACCTTCTAACAGCAGAATTACAGAAGGCTAGGAAAAAGAGGGAGAGATGCAATCAATCATTATAAGACCTATAACTGTAGAAAAGCCTAAGGAAGTAAAAAAAAGAAAGAATGTAATTAATCAGAAGATTAGTTTCAATTAAAGTTTAAATATGAGACTACTGAGGGAGAAAGTATTCTGGGAAAGGTATTTTTAGAGAGATGTAAAGACTAAATCATCTGCAGATTCAAACAATCCAAGAATAACTTGAATTATCTTATTTTAGAAAAGGCTAAATTTATCCTAAAAAAAAATAATAATGACTTCCAGTCACAAGGTGGATCAGGAAATATTAAAGGACTGTTCACTGTAAGGTCCACACTGGTTAAATGCTCATAACTGCAAACAGGTGCTCTACACATTGAGGGCAGAAATAAATGTGTGGTTGTGGGCTGAATCATAAAAATGTGTGCCAGTGGGAACTTACTTTTCCTTCAGCTAGGCTGGGGTAAATCACTGAGCACCAGTCCCAGCATAAGTTAAACCCAGCTATCTCAAAATACCCTCAAGACAGTAAGATATTCATAAAACACCACATTAGCAGCATTTGTCTTCTGACACGCTTTCAGAAGAGCATGGTATAACTCAGTTCCCATTGTCCCTTGGCATTTGCAATGTTATGCTAATGGAATAAACTGAACTAACATTTCAACTCTCATACTGACACTTATCCAGAAATTGTCTAAGATGATCCAAAGACAGGTTTATTCCAGAGGCTTTTATTGTTTCAGTCTCCAGCCTTAATACTGCAATCAGGAGAAACACACTCCTTAAGAACAGTGCCTTCCTGTCAGATACCAGATAAATGCTCTCCCTCAGCATTCATACATTTAAGTCATAAGTAGTGACCTTTGTCAGCACTGTAGCCTGCACAGCTTGTTCTCCAATATTTTTCATTTTCTTGACAGTTATTTTGAGGTCATAAGAACAATACAGCTTAACAAGAAATTTTTGTCAATTAAATAAACTAAAGAATCACTTTTTAAGGACCTATAATGACACTTCAATTTACTTGTAGGCTATATTTAATAGAGTATATCTCAGGGGGTAAGCTGGAAAACATCAACCAAGTAATGTTAGAACTGGAACAATGGTACATGTCAATGAGTCAGAAGAGTAAGGGTGGTCAATTTTATACTTTGGAAAACAGAAAAAAAAACCCCATATATATTTCCTTATATATGTACATGCACCCTTCTATTTTGAAATGGATACACAAAAAAATTTCCAGGCCAGTGATCTGAGTTATCTGTTCCCTGGGAGGGCTAGAGAACACAATGCCTTTTGTTCACAAGCCTGTTAAAATAAAATAATTATGTAAATAACCTACAGTTAATACCTGAGAATTTGAATGTAACACTGCAAGCAAGTATTTTTGAAAGTATTTTAATTGAGTAACTAACATAAAAAGGTTAATTTCTCTTGGTTCTCTTCCATGTTTAGTTTTGTTTTCCTTAGGCTTGAATTGCAGCAAAGGCTTTGTTTCTGATGTTTGGGAAAACTGTAGTGCCGTGCAGTGCAGCTGTGCTGTGTGTTAGTGAGCCCCTTGACACTGAGTAGGGAGAGACATGGATCCTGTAAACAAACCCAGTCTTGCCCGCAAAGCAAACCCAAAGCGCTGCAAACTATAGAGTAAATGTCTTCAGGAGCTTCTTCTGTTGCTTGCTCACCTCACTCCTCCCCAGAGGGGTACAAGAAACTTGCACATCTTCTGAAATAAGCTAGTCAAATACATTTACGGACTCTAGCCTTTTATGGATTAAAGCGGGGTTTAGGTAAATGAGGTACTATGCCGAGCTCCCAGCAGCAGCATCAATTGCGTGTATGTACAGAAATTAAACATATTAAATGGGTCCAGCTAGAGTCAGTGGGTGCTGAAAATATTACCTGTAAGAGGGGCTCGTCCCACATGCACAGCTAGGCAAGTCCATCACTGCCAGGATTAGAATGTCCTATGCCATATTAACAGTTATGTAGGAGTGAATCTACATAACCTTTACAGCTGGGCATAATAATTTGCTTTATGCCTTTGTCTGCCACAGCTCTCACAGTACCTTAAGAGCAATACTTCATGTACAGGTAGCTGAGAATGCACAGCAGATCCTAGGTCACCCAAACAAGCCAAGCAAGACTGCAGTGGTCCTGGCAGACAGTCTATGTGCATATAAAAATCTAGCTCTCCTTCTGCAAGTGACAGTGTAATTCCGCCTACTCCAGCATGCATACTCCAGTCAACACTTGTCCAATAAATGTAGTCTGGCCTATGAGCCTAATTCACAACAGAGCACATTGACAAGTCTGGTCCAGGGATCTCTTCTTCACAGATTCACCTCCAGATTCAATGTTTCCAAGTTCAGTCCGTCATACATCAATGACAGGAATTCACTGTAAGCTGATAAAGACTTCTTGTTTTCATAGATCATTTAGGAGGCTGTTTTAAAAAGGCAGTGTTAAAACATCAACGTATTTTGAGATTTTTAAAGTATGTGATGAAAATATATAAATTCAATAATTTCCACAAATCCATCAGTCCAGAGTCTGAGTTTACCAGGTGCTTTACGCTGGTGCTTTCAGTAATGATCTCTTTTTCCAGGTTAGCTGCAGCTGTCCAATGCCATTTCCATCTGTAACTCTGAAAATAAATTTTCAAGGGCACTACTTTGAATGCTGTACTGAAATAACTCCTACTTGTCTTACAGTTATTAATTGCTCCCTGTTTTACCTTTTCATGATGGTAATCCACAAAACTGTTACCTAAGTCTGTAGTCTAACCCACACCTGGTTGCCTTCAGCCATGAATCCAGCCTGTGGTTCTGGCTTCTTCCTGCCATGCTGATGCTAGGCATACCAAACAAGCTACCTGGCCACCAAGCCGTCACCTCTGATCATAAGTGACCTTCTAGCATGTGAGGCAGTGATTCTCTGTATTTAGCTGTACTTTTATGTACTCACCTCTCACTATAACCCTATTTTTTACTCTCACTGTATTCACAGATCCATTCAGAGGTTCTGATGGCTTTTTCAGTAAATCAGCCAAGGCTTTCAGTTTGCTAGCTTCCCTTATCTTCTGAAACAGTCCATGGTCATTCAGACTAGGCCTTATCTGGAAAACACATATCCACTTACTTACAGACAGAGGAGTTACCTCCCTTTTAGGTCTTCTATTTATTACTGTTCTCCCATAGCTGCTTTCCTGCAAGTCATTACTACCTGAGAAATTTTAGCCCTGAGTTTATTGCTCTAGTCCATGCTGTTCTTCAGGTCTACAGAAGTAACTCAGAATAGATAGGACTCCATGCTACCCCTGTTACTGGTGGCTATGTTCCAGCTCAGTGGAATGGGGGGAAGCAACAAGTCCCAGAGACTTCTCTGTGGGTTGCATGCTCCACACTAGGTTTTGCTGTTCCATTGTCCTTTTCCAAGTCATTCAGCAGATACTCACAGAGGAATTTTGATGACTTTTTTTTTTTTTTTATTTCTAAGAAAAAAAAGGGCAACTACATACAGTGCAACAGGTTTGCCTTTCTAAGACACACCAGAATCTGTCTAGGATATAAAAAAAACCATCCAAATTCTTATTACCTCTACAAGGTACAAAGTTTTTGAATGAATGAAGGAGTCATAAGACTCTTACAACTCAAAATACAAATACTTTTCCTACAAACCGATATGGACTGTAGAAAGACTTGCCTGTGAATATTTTCAAGCTCATAAATTATTCTGTGGACCTGATAAATATTTTGCTGAAAAAAATCATAACGGAAGCACAAATCTGACTGAAAATATATATGGGTTCCACACACTGTATTATTTTGCACAGAGAGGCACCTCTTCATATATGGCTTCAGCCAATCGCAAAATTAAAGCCTGAAAACACATTTTTTTCCCACAGAGAACTCATTCAAAAAGTCCTATAAAAGCATTTTGATATGGAGTTTAGAGACAATGAAGGTAGAAAGAAAAAAAAAAAAAAAAGTGAAATCCTATCTTGATCTTAATTTCATAGCCGGTTCCCAATTTCACACCAAATTCAGATAGGAAAACATTCAAACTTCAGAAAGTCAGAATGTAGTTTTGGCTATGCAAGTGTAATGCAGATCAAGTAAAAATAAAACTCAAGTACGGGCAACACTACGCAAGAGAAAGAGTGCAAGAAAATATCTCATTTACTATCCAAACCATTGCAAGACAAATCAGAATTTTTTTTAAAAGGTTGTTTTCTTTAATTATATCTGCTATTGGTCCTTCTGAATTGCAAAGTATTCAAATTAAAATTTATTTTCATTAGTACTATTTGTGATAGTTCTCCTTGTTATTAATTTCACATTATAACAGTATTTCCATGAGCAGACTAAGCATTATGTGAGTGCATGAGCTAAAGACTTTTACAATCCGTTTTTGTTACTCTGCTTTGAGGCTGGACCAAATCAAAAGCTAACTTAACACAGAGAAAACCTGGACATATTACACAAACTGTCAATGGAAGTAAAGATTACAAACCATAAAATTAAGTCAACATAGCACAAAGTTTAATAATGTACTACTGTTAAGAGACGTTTGTTACAGAAATAAAGTTGATGCAAAACATAAAAGGCAAGCACTAGGAAAAAATATTTATTCTTAACTGAATTCCAGAATACTTTTATCCCTAGAGGTTAATAGTGTTTGAGACATTTACTGAAATGTAATCCCCACTATCAGCAGATTAGTGTACCCAGATTCATGAAAACCCATCCATATGTGTGCATTTAAATATAAAAGTATACTTTTTCATTCATTCTTTGCCACTGTCAAAATATTCATATATATATATAAACTTCTGCTTCAGTGGAGCTTAAGCTACCTTTTTCACATACAAAGGGATATAGTGACATGTCATTTTCTTTTCTGATGTATTATTGTAATAATTTGTTCATAGACA
>NW_010114168.1:0-1955 GCF_000699245.1 Pterocles gutturalis
TTGAAGCGTTTCTGGAAGAGTCGGCGGGGAAATAAAGGCTGGAGCTGGGACACTGCGGTGCCCGGCTGCGTGAGTCTGTCATCAGAACTGCCTCACCCCCACACAAGACATTTTTCTTATTAAAAAAAAAATCTGTTTTGTTTTTTAAAATTGTAGTTTTGGGCCTCCCCGGCCCAGTTCATACACACACCGGGGGCTGTGAGGGGGAAGAGCCACTTTAAACTGCACAACACTGTCATAACAGTAAATGAACAGAGGCAGAAATCCCGTTAGAAAAATATTTGTACCCCCTTGGCTTATGCTCTGAAGGAAGGTGGTGAGGAACCAGGGAAGAAGTGATGTTATTTTTTTTCTTTTTTTAATCCCATCGCTCCAGCAGACTTAAGGAGATCTCCTTCTCTTTGAAGTCATGACCTAATTCTTACGTGGAGCCTCAGAAGTTAGCCCCAGAACTCGGATTTGTGTGATTGCACATGCCTCCCTGCTTTTCTTTCGGACGATTTTAAGCAGGTCAAAACATCATGAGACTGGTAATGAAGCGACAGAAATAAACATTGTCTTCATCCTCTGCCCATTTCTTTCGCCTCCGGCTATCCGTGTGCTCAAAGAGCATCGATCCAGGGTTTAATATAGCACAAAGCTTGTACCTGCTTTTTGCCAAAGCTCCCGCCGAGCCCATGCTGCAGCAGCTCCACGGGCACACGTTACTTTAGATGCAACTGAGCCGAGCGCTGCTCTGAGCTGGTACCTCGTGCAGGCAGGTCAGGAGTTTACTCTGCCAGGGTTTATGCTCTGAACACTTTTTAACCCAATGTCCCACCTCAGTGAAAACATTCAGATGCTTAAAGCGAGATTTAAGCCTAGGAATTCACGTAAAGACTGATAGTGCAACGGAGCAAGCTTTTCAAAGAAGCTTGATGAAAATAAACTATAATTTCCCCAGTCACTAAAACATTATTCCTCACACTAGTGAGAAATGGTTCCCACCAAGCAATCCTCTCTCCTGGATTTTCCTCCTCCTCCCATCACACAGACGTTTTGATTTTACATTCCACTGCTGCTCCTCTAACATTATACAGTTTATATTTAGCCCCAGCTAATTTGTGAGGGAGAAGGCAGACTGTAAAAAACAAGTGCAAGCTTGGACCTGTATAAATAATTAACATCTGTTTCAGAACATTCATTATTTCACTATTAACACGTGCTCTGCTGCAATTGCTCAGACAGGCGGTGAGAGCATCCCCTCCCCAAGGGCAGCGCTCTGCCCTGGGAGGCTCAAGTCACTCTCCATGCAGGGCAACTGCTGCTGGCTGCACCGAGAGTAAAAACCAAAACAAACCCCAAACATGAGGCATCAAGGAAGAGTTAAATCTGA
The DNA here is from genome assembly GCF_000699245.1 of Pterocles gutturalis. Classification (NCBI taxonomy): domain Eukaryota; kingdom Metazoa; phylum Chordata; class Aves; order Pterocliformes; family Pteroclidae; genus Pterocles; species Pterocles gutturalis. The sequence goes on from NW_010114168.1 coordinate 1,376, forward strand.
AATCCTACAGTGTTCCCACCCGGCTTGAGAACTTTATCAACATCCCAACAGCAACTGGGAAACAGTGCATTGACCTTCTCTAATGGAACATTTTCATTTTAATCGTACCTGGCAGTTTATTAACAATTTGATTTAGGGGTGTTACTTCAGTGCACCCCAATTCCCTGCCCACCTTCCAGTCTCTCAGCCTGGGTGTGTGTTGCTGCCAACCCCACTACGAGAAAAATACCAGACTCAGAAAAAAAATCCCTGTATGCACCTATTCAACCTATCCCCTTGTTTTGACAGGGAGCTACTGATGGTTATTCTTTGACTGTATTTCAGTGAGGAGTGCTCCCATTTACCGAAGGGCACACTACCTACAGGAACTACGAGCACGGCAAACCCAGGAGCCACCACACCTCGGAAACCCAGGGGGCCCCCCCCCCTGCCTCTCTCCTCTCCTCCACAGGCTCAGCGCAGCCACCTCCTTCAGGATTTTCAAGAACCTAAAGGAATTCCCTCCAACTTTGTGCACATATTCATTTATTTTTGCAAAGGCCGGAGCACAGAGATCTAGTTCTGCCTCTGGGGGCCGCAG
>NW_010114169.1:0-9810 GCF_000699245.1 Pterocles gutturalis
TCAAGAACCCATGCTGGCTGGGCTTGACCTCCTGGGTGTCCTGTACATGGCATGTGCGCACACTCAAGATGAGCTGTTCCACTCATCTTGAGTGAGCGCACTCAAGATGCTGTCCCACAGCCTGTTTCTAGTAAACAAAAGAAGACAAATGCATACCAGACCCAAGGGGTGTGGGAGGAAGAGGAATGCATAATGAGCTCCCAACTGTCATCGCATGGTTTCTCCTTCTAGGGGGGTTTGCACGGAGGGAATGGCAGAAAATCTCCTGGGGCCTCACATGGGGAGAGGCCTGACTTAAAGCACAGCATCTAGAAACCTCAGGCCTGACTCTGGTCAGACTTACATGATAACAAAAAATGAAATATAAGACTGTCTCTGTGGAGATATGTATAGACATCTTATGGTCTATAAGACTGGGTGGACAAAACTGAGTTCTTTTTGCAATTTCTGGGCAGGGCAAAGACAAGTTGTATTCAAGTATTCCCCTAAGAGCATGTTTAAAGAAGGGCCTGAATCTGACCTGAGTTCACGTCCAAAGGTGACCTCAACTTCTGGCCCTTTTGCCCACAGTGGGAGACACCAGTATTCACGGCCACACAGCCGAACAAACCCTGGAGTTACCTCCAGCCTCCTCAGTTTTCACTCATATCCCCCCTCCCTAACCTTCATACATCCTCTTCCAGGCTTTTTTTTTAACTTATTAAGTCTGTGGTGGCCTCTCAAACATACTAAATATAAATGTGTGGACCCAGCTATGTAAATAAAATGGCCCATGTGGTCAGCATACATGAGGGCAGGGGGTCTTTCCCATGGATGGGAAGGCTGAATGCCAAGAAAATCCCAAGCCCCGCACTTCTGCACGGAGAAAGGGAGCCTAAGATTGTAGGAGCGGTTGCTACTTTGCTTAAAAGAGCTGATCATTTTCTCTGCCTGAGGTGGGAAATGCCAGTTATTAGCAGAGCTAAGATCTGCCTCTAGCACCAGGCAATGGGGACCTGGAATAAAAGGGTCAGGGGACCGGAAGACGTTTAGGGAAGAATTTTTATGGATGACTGATATGCAGCCAGAAGGGGAAGGATTTTTCCAGTCTCACTGTCACTGGTATATGTGTACATTGGTGTTAACCAGGGTGCATGCTGTATGGGGGCAGCTCTGGGCATGTTGGGAGTAATTTGTTTGAGTGACTCCCTTCCTGAAAGAGAAGCAGCTCAGACTGGAAAAATAGGTCAGGGGGGCAGTTCAGGAGAAGACTGCCAGACAGCTACCTCTCTGTCTCCTGTGCAGTGTCCCATGGCAGTGGGGGATCTGACCCTCTGTCAGGCGAGCAGATGTGCTGCGGGCTGTGTGTAGTGTGGTGGGACTGGGTGTGCGAACTGTGAGCTCTCACTGCTGCACACCCTCTGCTAGGTTAGAGGGTGACTTCTCTGCCCAGCCCATGCTGAGTGTCTTCTGACTGAAGAAGTCTTCATCAAGCTGCCAGCTCTAATACAGTCCTCTGTGCCTCCCCACAGGTACAAGGGGCAGGAGGAAAGTTGTCCAGGATACGTGGCCACCTAAGAGGGTGAGCTTTCAGGGTGGGACAGCAGTGAGAGCACCGCCAAGCTCTGTCTCACTGTCACAGAGCCCCCAGCCTGCTCCTACTTTTCAGCAGGCACAGGAGGGACTCCACACCGGCTTCAGCGACTGGACCTCAGTGTGATGTGAGGTGCAACACACCAGTGGTACTCAGAATCGCAGGGGATGCCCAAGCCAGCAAAATATAGTTCATGGCCAGAAACTTCTGCCCAGACCCAGGGACTCACACCTGGAGATCTGATGTGCTGGACAAACTCAGGACAGCCTACTCTTCTCCTTACAAATTACAGTAGCCATGGCAGGGTCACTGGGTTTGCAGAGGAAGCCTCCTCTTTTCTAATCCAGTGCCCAGTGTCTAGGCTGGGGGACAGAGTTTGGGGTCCCTCCAGGCACTTATCTAAACTCATCCGACCTCCGTCTCCAGGAGGTCTGTCTCCTTTGCTGCTGCTTCTCCTTGCTCTCAGCCTCTTCCTATTCCCAGCCCCAGCTAGGGGTGATGTAGCAAACTTTCTGGTTTTGAACCTATACACTTGAAACCTTTTCAGACAATGAAAGGTGTGATGGATCCTGCTGTGTTTGTTTGCTTTGTGGCCTTTTGGAGGCAACGTCAAGTAAGATGAAGCCCCAGAATAAATCCTGCTGCACAGGAACATTTTCATAAATAACCTCTGCTACACAACTTGCAAGTACTTGAGCTTTTCTACATCTCTGCAGCCAAAACCATGTGTTTTGTGTTGCTGCACATAAATCTCTCTGGTTATTTATCTGCATAAACCCTTCCATAAATTGCTCACTGGGCCTTGAAATGCAGCAAGCAGGCTCTTTGATGTATGTCTCAATCACCAGGGGAATCAATCACTGCTGTGCACACCTTGTTTGCTCCTACACAGGGAGAAGTTACCAGTCCCCTTTGCCAGAAAAGAGGGCAAAAAGTCAAATGGGTTTGATGGATGGATAAATGTCTGTGGGCTGAACCTCATGCACAGAGCTTGTTTATACTGTGAGTTACTAGCACTCCCTCCTCCCACTAGCTGATAAAATACTCTTCCTCCATCCATCCTTATGACATATACTCCAAACCAAGAGCCTGCACATGAATATTTCATCCCTTTGTGAGCTCCTTTTACACTACTGGTTTTCCTCCTGTGGTGACAATTCCCCTCTGTACAGGAATAATTAAAACATCAGCCTTCTTCTGTGGTGTTAAGGTGGTATATCAGCCTTGCTACAGAACCCCTCCACAAAGAGTCGGAACGTACTCTTCCTCATCACAGCACAACTTTTAGCATTTATTCTGAGTCCTGTGAATGAATTGTGATCATTTTGGTTATAGTTCAGCTGACTTTCTTGATTGAGAACTATCATCGGATTTCACAAAGGATGTGCAGACTCATTGACAGGCAGGCAAGATTCATCATCCTAAAGTGAGCTGTGCTGCTGGCATGATGTATGAGTCTGGATCAAGGCATCATTCTGCCTCAGTTTCCCCATTCAAAATGAAAATGAGTCAGTGCAACAGAAAAACTAAGAGCATTTACTTTACGTTGATTTAGTGCTCCTGTTGGCAATGTTGATGGGTCTCAATGATGAAAGTCAGCCTGCATATACAGTGCACTATAACATGTCACACTTCTCCAGGGAAAGTAACTCCTTGTGAATGCCCTCTTACCCTGAACATGGCTCCTGCACTGCTTCTATGAGTTGCTGTCTCCCAGGGCAGCAGCTCATATTACCAATGTTTCTCTATGGGGGGCTGAAGTTATGGAGAAGTTGGAAGATGGAGCCGTAGACAGCTTGGTCAGCAGTTCAAACACCTCCTAATGTGACAGCCTGGAGCTCGTATCCACTGGCAGCTACTGAGGAAGGAACTGGCTGGCCTTGGGAGCAGGCTACAGGCTATTCAGGGTGCCAACAGCAGCTGAACTGCTGATTCAGAAAGAGTATGTGTGATTGATTTCATCCCTTCTTCAGCTACATACGAATAGACTGAGGCTCCAGTCCCGTGGGATTTCTTGAGGGTTGAGGAATTTCTCAGTGACAGTGAGAAGTGTAGATGTGTGCTCAGATGGATCACATCCTCCCATGGGGCTAAAATCCATGGCCTTCACATCCAGATCACAAGCTACATCTACATTTCAGTAAGTGATCCTAAGCATAGCCTTTTCCATCTGCTCTGCCTGCCTACGCCTGCCTTACCAATCACTTCTAGCTGCTGCTTAGACCATACTAACCAACATACCCTCCTGCTATAGGAAGGCTTTGTCACATCAAACTCAGTATACTCTGGGGGTGTTTTAGACTGCAACCTAGACATGCAGGCTCTGTGGAAGAAGCAGATGGATCTATTTTTAGTGTGTCAGTCCACTGAGAAGCACTGATGCCAGCTTCAGCATGACAAGTCTCTCCTCCTGCCACAGGCTAACTGCTTCATGGTGGGGGGTTCCTGCGTGTGTAGGCAACATGGATGGTCTATGTGACATGTCAGCTCATCTTTGAACACATCTGGAGTCCCTGCAGCCATCACATGGGAGCAGCTCACAGCGAGGGAGTCTGACACAGCCCACGCTACTGCAAGAAAGGATAGGAACAGAGGGGCAGCAGGCATATAGAGGATGTGCAAGGACATGTGCAGGGTGTAGCCATGCCTCAAGGTGACACATGCAGCTCCCTTCATGTCTTCCTTCCCTCTTTACATGTCAAGTTGAGGTCTCCTGTCATCCACCCGAGAACCAAGATCAAGCTCCCAAAGACCATAAATTCCCAGAGAAGAGGGATGAGGCCCTCAAGTCCCCACCATCAAGCCCAGCATTGAGCTTTGCTCCCTCTGCCCTGGGCATGCCACAGCAGCCCCATCATGCTGAGGCTTGCCCTTCACCCCACTCCCTCCCAGTGGAGGCGAGGACCTAGCAGATGGTGGAGACTGGCTCCTTTGCTGTGTTGCCCCTCAGCACAGTGGAGACAGTCCCACTGGAGAAGTCTTGTGCCTGCCTGTGACATGGAGCAGCCCACTGCTTGGTGCACCAAGGACATCCCTGATGGCAGGAGCAGCCAGGTCCTTGGCTGCTCCCTGGACAGATGGATAGTGCATCCTGCTGGCTGGCATCCCTTCCCACTCCTTTATTTGGGGGAGCACCCCTGTCCCTGTCAGGGCTTTGTCACCTCCACAATGCTTTTCAGCTCCCAGCCCCACTCCTCTCTCAGCCCTCCTGACCACTCACACTCTGCTGTCAACAAAGAAACTTCACAGGCAGCTGATAAGCAGTGAGATTGGAGGCACTCATTTCCTTGGGGCTTAGCCTTGAACCTAGTGCCTTGAGCTTAGTCTGAGCTATCCTGATGTCTTCTCTCCCTTGTTATAATTTGGCATTCTTGGTTTAGCTTTACTGTCATCCCCCAAAGATCATGAGTTTAAATCATGCATTTAGAAATAATACTGCTAGTAATAGTGAACAAAGTTTTTTGGTTTGTTTTTTTTTTTTTTTGCACTTTGGAATTATCTTTTCTCTGGCTTTTGAGTCTTTTTGCGGATTTTCTCTGCAATTTTGTGAGCTACAGATGTGTTTTCATGGAGTCTTGCATAATCACATGGTTCTGGGAGCTGGGCACCCGATCTCTAGGAGCCCTGCTATTGAACTGGAGATCAGATGCATAGTAAATAAATCTGCTTTTGACAGTTCTTGTTATTACAGCTTGGTTTAAGACACACACATGAGTTTTCATACACACACACGTATGGGAACATTCTGACCACACACCCCTCTGCTGAGCATTATGCAAAATACCTGCAGGCTCAGAGAACCGTGCCCAGCCATCCCAGTATGAGTGGGGTGGTAGCACAGGGGATACCAATCCCAGTCATCCTGACACAGAGCAGAGCCCTGGGGGATGGCCGACCAGGAGCCCCTCACACATGCTGCTGCAAGGGGCCAGTGTTAGTCCACTTTTTGGAAGGCCTCTAATGTTCGTGTCAAACAGGTGACCAAACAGAAAGGAAGTTTATTATGATGTACTGGGAGGCCCTCTTCTGAGCAGAAGGACTTAGCCTGGGGTCAGGAGGAGGAAGCTTGCAGGTTTTGCAGGGAAAGCAGGAGCCACTAACAAGTCAGAGGCACAGTCTTCTTGGACCATTGTCCCTCATCCACCTGGTATCAGGTGCTGTAGAGGTCCCTTTCCCCTGGCAGCACACCTATGCCATCCCACACCAGAGTGTGATAAGCTTTATTAACACCAGATGAGAGTTCACCCCTGTCCATTGCCTCTTCCTCATGCCAACCGTGAGAAGGTTCCCAGGAGAGGCTATGAGCACAAAGGCTCTTCACCACCCCCTCCAGCTCACCCCCTCTGCTGGGGATGGCTGTCCCACAGGGGGCAATCAGAGTAGTATGCTGCTAAGCCTTGACTCCATCCCTGGTGGGGTGGGAAATTCCCAGAGGAGCGGGCAAGTGTTGTTCAGCAGCATGTTGGACACTCTTTGGTCACAGAGCATAAGTCAAAACAGACCAGTTATTGATTCATGTTCACTGAGGCTCTTGGCTCTCTCCCTTCAGGTCCATGTGATATCTGTCTTTCTTGTTCAGGCAGTAAAACTTTATGGTGCTCTCTCATCACACTTTGCAGAGGGATGGCTGCAGCCTGCCTGTTGCAGGAGCACCCGGGCTGGTGGTGCGGTGGTGGGACCCTGCTGTCCCCTGCCGGACAACCCCAGCATGGCTTGCAGCACTACCCCAGGTTTGAAGACTCCAGTGGCCATTATTTAGTGGTACAGCAAAGAAAGGCTGGGGCCTGCTTACAATTTTCTCTGCTTATGTGGCTTCAGGCTCCTTAGTGCCATGTTTTGTCCCTGACCCAGCAGGTGAGGGAGGTCTGCCAAACCAACCTCAGGATGCTGTTCAGACTGCTTTGGAAAGCTGTGGACCACTGGTCATACAAGGCAGAGTGAACCTCCTGCTGACTGGAAGATGCTTGTACTCACAATCAGAGTTGCAATTCGTTCACTGCAGCACTCTTGCAGCACCACCGCCTCTTTCCCCACAGCCTTCCAAGGGCAGCCGCTCGGCACAGGTGCTGCACTGTGTCCTTGGTCACAGAAGAACAGCCACAGTAGGCATGCCACTGCAAAATGACTTGAGCAAAGCGTGAAGGAAGGAGAGATGAAGGTGGGGACTAACATCACCATGAAACCCTAACACTGAAATAAAATCCTCTCAAATCGAACCGTATATCACTGGAAGCAGTCTGTAAATGTGAATACTGGCTGGCAGCCAAAGTGCAAATGGCAAGCCTCTGTGCAAGGGAAGTGGATTAATGTGCAGTGGGGACCACTGCTATTACATGCTCCAGAACAGGCTGTGCTGGTGCATAGGTTTTTCAGTGCTGGTTACAAGCTATTAAACCCCACTAAGATCATAAGTTCTCAGTCCTCTGCATAAACTCATTCCTAAAAACCTCACCAAAACACACTCAAATGGCTCACAGTTTCACTGAGGGGATCATCTCCCCACTTTAAATGAGACAGAATGAGAAGAGACCTTTCTACCAAGAAAAGTTAGGTTCATGCGAGGTTGCTTTGTAGGAGTGCTAGCCAAAAATGGAAGGAAGAAGCTTCTAAAGGAGTGTTGGTACTAAGCAAGCCTGAGAATACCTGTCCTCTCCACTCCATGCTCCTCTCGTGGGCTCTGGAGTGAGAGAAGCACTAGTGCACCAGTGAATAGCAAGTGGAGAAGATTTTACCCTAGGTTAAGAATCTCCCCACATGGGGAACAAGGGCTCTCAGGAGGGCTGATGGAGGCCCACTCAGAGGACGGAGGCTGGGCAATAGCTAAGGGAACACTGGAGGGAGACAGGAGGTTTAAATTGTTAACGTATTAATCTGGCTTTCCTATATAGGTTCTGTTCCTCAATCCCCACCGTCATCACCCATAAATTTGCATTTATTTTAAACCCTGGGGCTTGTTGCTCTCAAGAAAGGAAACATTGCTGTCAAGGGCACTGAGACAAAGTCATTTAGTTTCTGTGTGAGAACTCAGTACAGCTTAATAAGAGCTCCAGAGTAACTGACCCCAGTGCACTGCACTGCCCATGTTGGCGACAGGGACCCCTGCCACAATAGGATGCAGCAGCTTCTTGCTCCACTGAGAGATGCTGTGTGTTGCTGAAGAGTGGGTGCTGACAGCACTCAGGATTGCACTGTGGTGTTTGCTGCTTTTCTTCATGCCTAAGCTCACGGCTCTAAGTGATTCCGAAAGACTCTTATGTCTTTCTTTCATCTGTTTGCTTTTTAAGTAGTTTTCTAGCTTTCGTATTTGTAAAGAAACGCCTTGAGGTCCAATATATCAATGTTAAAAAAAAAAAAGACAGCAAGGAAAAAGGGACCCAGACTGTTTGCACAACCTCAGGGCTCTTAAGATGGTTTGGTGATTTCCAGAAGTGGAGGGTGCTCCTGGAGCACGCAGCAGTGAGCCACGAGGGGGCATGGGGATCATCCGGGTGGTGCCTGGCCACAGCGAGGAGGATGGCAGGGTGCCCCGGCAGGGCTCTTCCCCAGCCTTCGTGTGACCTTCCCTGCTGGCCCGCTTCTGTTCCCCTCTTTGTGTCCCTCTTGAAAAGGAAGTTTTGTCACGCCACTGAGTCATCAGATGTGGAAAGCCCATAGTTCCTTCAAACACCCACGGTTGTATGGGAGGACAAGGGGAAACAGGAACACCCAAAGGCAGTGTCAGGGCTGGAAAGCAAAGACACGTTTTGGGTCTGCACCATTGAGTACTGCCCCTCAGGATGCTCTGGAAGCCCTTCTCTGGTGGGCTTTTCCATTTTTCACATGGAAAATGTGTTCTGCCCCCAAACCTTGTCAGCATTACCTGCTGCAAAATCCCTCCCACCTGCCACCTTCTAAGTGTTCAGAAAAACACTAATCTGCAGCTCTTTGCATGAATTAGGAACCCGTTTCATGAGCTCAGGCATTTGGCTGTCCTGGGAAAATCCCAGTCTGAAATACAGACCAAGATCCTATGGAAGAAAAGCTGTCACTGTGCTGCCCTTGGACCAAGTCATCTCTACCCCTGGGACACGTCAGTATAACCCATACTGGCCAGGTTCAGCTATGTATTATAAAGCAGGTGCAAAGGGATCACGGGAGACAGGCTTGGCTGGTTGCCGCCTCCCCACAGGGCTGCCTGTGCATGCGCTGAGCGTGATTCTCCCAGCCCCTTGCCCCCACCGCTGCCAGCTTCACAGAGAGCGCAGCCAGGGGCAGGGGCTGCCCAACACTGGACGCAGCACAAGGTGAGCTCACTGACCTGTGAACCCGCTGCCCCGCAAGCACCAGACGTCCTCACTGCCCGCAGGGACTGTGCTTCTGCTCACACACCCCTCCTGCCAGGTGCTGCTGCCAACACCACCTCTTCCCTGGACAGCAGCAGGTGGGGATCAAATCAGTTACCCCCCAGTGAGATGCGCTATGTTCACTCACAGAGGCGTGAGGGGCTGGGGTCCAGAACAGGCCAGTGCTGTCCCATCTTGGCCTTCAGACATGCCTAGGACTGCCCCTCTCCAGAGGCAGTGTGTCCTGCAGAGAGAAGCCAAGGACCAAATCCACCAAAGGGGTAAGCATAGCTTTGCTCTACGTGTCAGGACACTTGTGTGACCCCAGTGCCATTCGAATGGCTCTGGTGACTACAACACAGAAGTGCATTTCACTGAGCTTCCCAAGAAGAGGAATACACATCTCCCCTGCTATGGTTGGCCTGGGTCTGTAGGACCCTTGGGAACAGATCAGATCTCCTTGTTCCTATGGTTGCACATCAGCCCGGATGCTGCCTGAGCCATGCCACTCAGAGCCTGGCAAAATCCGCACGGTGAGCAGCAGCCATGGCAGGGGCTCAGCTGCAGAAGGCAGCAGGGCTGGGGTGCCCTGGGAGCCTCATGACTTGCCAGAAATGTGCTGCTATCCTGCCAAGAGCAAATATCACCATCCTCACAAATGGTTAACCTGCCGGGAGCTGCACAGCACTAATGACTTCACATGCATTTAATCAGCTTGGGCTTCCACAGCTTCCTCCTCGGGAGCAGGAAAGGCTGTGCACCCTGGGTGCAAATGCTCCCAAAGCCGCACCCCCCCCCCCCTTCCCCAACCCCGGGCCAGCGACTGGAGCAAGCGGCAAGCGAGCAGGAAAAGGCCAAGACTCCGCAGCCCCTGTGGGAGCAGCGGGAAGCAATGCTGACTGGTTCCCTGTGGTG